>NW_019950168.1:15518-18475 GCF_002910315.2 Salvelinus sp. IW2-2015 | reverse complement strand
TTAGCCCTATGCTAACCTGTCACATTTAGCCCTATGCTAACCTGGCACATTTAGCCCTATGCTAACCTGGCACATTTAGCCCTATGCTAACCTGGGACATTTAGCCCTATGCTAACCTGACACATTTAGCCCTATGCTAACCTGCACAGCTGGCCTGGATTACATAGACGTGGAATCACTGGCCACTTTAATAAGGAACACTGGTCACTTTAATAATGTTTACATACTGCTTTACTCATTGTCACGCCCTGACTTTAGTTTTATTTGCATTCTTTATTATTTGGTTAGGTCAGGGTGTGACAAGGGGTGGTGTGTTTAGTTTTTGTCTTGTCTAGGGTTTTTGTTATCTATGGGGATTTTGTATTGTCTAGGGGTTGTAGGTTTATGGTGGCCTGAGTGGGTTCCCAGAGACAGCTGTTTATCGTTGTCTCTGATTGGGGAGCCTATTTAGGTTGCCATTTGCCATGTTGGTTTTGTGGGTAGTTGTCCTTGTTTAGTTGCATGTGAGCACTACGTTGGTTTCACGGTTCATTTTGTTGTCTTTGTGAGTTTGTTAAGTGTTCCTCGTTTAATAAATAGAAGAATGGCTTCAAATCATGCTGCGCCTTGGTCCACTCCTTTAAATGGCCGTGACACATCTCATATGTATATACTGTACTCTATTCTATTGTATTTTAGTCAATGCCACTTCAACCCTGCTGGTCCTAAAATGTATATATTTCTTAATTCCATTATTTTACTTTTAGATGTGTTTGTATTGCTGTGAATTGTTAGATATTACTGCACTGTTGGAGATAGGAACACAAGCATTTCACTACACCCACAATAACATCTGCTAAATATGTGTATGGACCAATAACATCTGCTAAATATGTGTATGTAACCAATAACATTTGATTTAATTTGAAATCTTATAGTAAGTCGTTTATAATTTGAATGTTAATATATTTAGAAAGCATTTCAATAATTTCAAGCCTCTATTCCCCCACTTTGTTGAATATGAAAAAAAACCATGAATTTTCATATTTGTACCATATTTGTACCATATTTGTACCATATTTGTACCATATTTGTACCATATTTGTACCATATTTGTACAGTGTCCTTGAGTTTGTCCTCAAAAGTGACTACATCTCAGCAATTTGTAATTATTCTGGCCAAAAATCTGAGATTGAAATGTTTCTGTCAGTATAAACATTCCCAGGTTTTATTGCCCTCTCATAATAAATCATTCATGTTGGTTATATCTATTTAGGTTACATTTAACAGGCTAAATGAGGAGCTGCATCTTCTGGGGAAAACAAAGATGCATTGTGGTACACACCTTCCAATTCATCCATTCATTTCCATAAAACGCATAGCCCCTTGTTGATTGTCCTTACATACAGTGAGCAAAGTATTGGGACAAATTCACTTACGTGTGTATATGTGCATTAAAGTAGTATAAAGTTTTTGTATTTAGTCCCATATTCATAGCACCCAATGACTACATCAAGATTGTGACTCTACACATGTATAGGATGCTTTTGCTGTTTTGAGTGTGTTTCAGATTATTTTGTGCCCAATTCTAAATGAATGGTAAATAATGTAGTCATTTTGGAGTCACTTTTATTGTAAATAAGAATAGAATCTGTTTCTAAACACTTCTACATTAATGTGGATGTTACCATGATTATAGATAATCCTGAATGAATCATGAATAACGAGTGAGAAAGTTACAGAGGCATAAATATCATACCCCCTCAAAATGCTATGGTAATGGTAAATGTAATGGTGAGAGGTTAGCATGTATTGGGGGTATGATATAAAATGCTAACCTCCCCTGTTATTGTAATGGTGAGAGGTTAGCATGTCTTGGGGGTATGATATAAAATGCATGTCTTNTGGGGGTATGATATAAAATGCTAACCTCCCCTGTTATTGTAATGGTGAGAGGTTAGCATGTCTTGGGGTTATGATATAAAATGCTAACCTCCCCTGTTATTGTAATGGTGAGAGGTTAGCATGTCTTGGGTATCTTTCTCACTCATTTTGTCTAACGTTGGTAGCCAGTAGCCTAGTCGAAGATACATCATGCAATAGTGTCACTCTACACTTGAGACAGACCAAGTGGCACAAAAGTAAACCTTGCATTTTGAGGTTTAAAATACCCCTCTGGTGGCCAAGTTGACATATTTTCAGAAATGCCGTTGGTTGGTGGATATAACGTCGAAGCTCTTTGATAGGCTGATGCATGATTTGTTACAGGAAATAATGTCTGCCACCTGCTCAGGTTAGCATATGGCTAAATGTGGCAGGTTATGTAAAGGAAACAGCTAACATGAGCGATTTAGCCCTTGCAACTACGTCAATGATTTGAATTGGCTGATGCGCATTTTGAGATTTAAACTTAAATGTAAACTTTTTCTAATGTTCGCAAGTATGAACTATAGGTTTAGAAATAAATGTAATGGCCATTCTTCAGTAGTCCTCTCCAGTGATGCTGTGGGTCTGTATTGTCATGCCAACAAACACTACGGCTGCATCACAAATGATAATCAATCCCCTTTATGGTGCACTACTTTAGACCAGGGCCTGTGGGGAAAAGGTGATAATCAATCTCCTTTATGGTGCACTACTTTAGACCAGGGCCTGTGGGGAAAAGGTGATAATCAATCCCCTTTACGGTGCACTACTTTAGACCAGGGCCTGTGGGGAAAAGGTGATAATCAATCCCCTTTATGGTGCACTACTTTAGACCAGGGCCTGTGGGGAAAAGGGGTGTGGTTTGGGGTGTTACTACTACTGCTGGTGGTGCTGAGTCTGAGACAAAGGGCGGTTGTCCATCCATCAGTTAGATTTCATTATGAAGACAGACGGCTGGAACCCTATGGAGAGGGAACCAGTCTTTTGTGTACAGTAGGGGTAGGGTTGGATAGGGGTAGGGTTGGTTAGGGTTAGGGTTAGGGGTAGGGTTG
>NW_019950168.1:12451-14859 GCF_002910315.2 Salvelinus sp. IW2-2015 | reverse complement strand
TAGGGTTAGGGATAGGGGTAGGTTTGGTTAGGGTTAGGGTTGGTTAGGGTTCTACACAGCAGCATTTCTCCATCACCTCCTTGACAACAGGGTTACTATTTAGAGGAGGTGCTGCTGGCATTATTGACCAAATTAATGGAAATTAGGTTTGGTTGGTCTACATGTACAGATTATTATCATTGGGCTATAACCTGTGCTCCTCTCCCCTGATTTTGTTTTAATTAATTTATACGGCATTGTTTAGGCTATTTCACTACCACGAGAAGATAAAGCTGTTCTGAGTAAAATAAAAGTTGGACGCAGAGATCTGGCGGATCTGTCCTAGCCTCTGATTGGTTGTCCCAATAGAGTTCCCAGTCCGTGAACACGGCTATAAAACCCTGCGCTGTCCCCCCTCTGCGCCAGAGCGCATCAGACCGTTGTGAAATAGAGACAGACCATAGACATGTTGTGAGCCAGAGAGCACGAGGTCAGTTAATTGAAACCGCTAAACCCAAACCGACATAGTTTTGGTGATTTGACTGAAGACTGGCAGATCTAACGGACATATTTAATGGTTATTCTATTCTCTCCCTGCTGGACTATTTTATTGGAATAATAACACTAAAATACTCCACCACAACTCGGTATCATCCCCCGGCAAGGCAGTATCATCCCAGCGGCAAGGTGAGATTCTAACGGGACTCTGCATCTTTATAGTGGACCCATCAACTTCTGGAATCAGAGTTTGATTTGATATGATTAGATGATTTAATTAAAATTAGAAGTGAGCTTCCGGAGTATGGAGAGATGACGCACGGCTTTCCTGTCGCGCGCTCAGGAATATGGAACATATCAGGAATCACACGACATTTATCAACGCCGTCACTCCTAAAAAACACATTTGACTTTTTCGTTGAATTGATAAATACCTCAATGCCATTAATGATCAAGAATGGAACAAGTATTTGTTTATCCATCTCTTTTACCGATAAAAACCTCTAAAAGTTTGAGAATAATAGAATAGGCTCTGACTCGAGTGAACAATTATTGATGCACTTTGGAAGGTAATCAAATGTTTTTATATGTTGACTGATTAGTAAAGAAGAAAATATAAATTTCCAAAAAGTTAGCATGGAGTTGGAAACACGATAGGATATTTGGACACTTACAGGGCAGGAAGATCGCTTACTACATACAGTATTGACTGTATGGCCTGAGTTTGAGTGACATGTGACTGATGACGGAAGGATGGATGGAAAGACATCAGAATGCTGCATGCAAAGAAACATGGAATGTAATTAGTATCGCAGTATTTACAGTAAACATAGTTTATATAATATATTACCACACAAAGCCTGGCGCAACAGATTATCACAGTATAATGGCATGGCTGCTTTTTAAAGCCGATTTAATAATAATAATATTATTTCATTTGTAAAGCGCATTTCCTATGCTCAATGGCATACCATGTATAGGGCTATTCTAAGTTATATTAATTGTCTAATTCTGTGTGATGCACTTTTAGGGGGGGGAGTGGGAGGGGGGGGGTAGGTTTTTTACACTTTCCAGGGCAGTAAAGGATCCACTTTGTGTTGCTCAATGAACTGGAAAATGTCTGATAGAAGATTCTAAATATGAACGGGGCTTGAGGCTATATTTAAAATGCCATCCACTTATATATAAGATATAATTAATCAAAATATTGTGAAAGTTTAAAATTATCTGTTTTCTCAAGCCACAACCATAAGAAAGCAATCCATGCTGAAGATTGAATTCTGATCGCATTTCCATTTTACTGTCTTTCCCACATCACTAGTTCATGCCCATATCAGCATCACTTTTACTGTCTTTCCCACACACTAGTTCACATGCCTTGAGCTAGTACAATGCTTTCTTTACTTGGCTTCCCACCACATACCTTTTTGGTTCATTGCTATTAGCCATCATTTACTGTCTTTCCCACACCTACTAGAGCTCTCCAGGTGTCTTAGCAAGTACAATTATTTCTCTGCTCTGTATCCCACACATCACTAGATTCTCTATTTGGCTTAGCGCATCCATTTAACTTTCTTTATTCTATGTTCCACACCTAGTTGCACGTGTATCGTGTGTTGTGTGTAGTGCATCGTTATTAAACTTGGTTCTCTCCCACACAACTAACTTACATTGGCATTATGCATTATTACTGTTCTTTCCGGCTACACACTTGTGAGCTCATTGCAATTGCTTAAGGCATCACAGTATTATCGGATGTCTTTCCCACACACATTGCCTAATGCGTGCACAAGGAGAACACACATAGGACAATGCCAATAATTTTTGAGAATAGTTATCTTGGAACCTGCACACAGGTTAAACCAGTGCATCCCATCTTTTGAAAATAAGTTTTGTTAAATGGATATACTCCTCATCGCAGTGGTTGGTTA
>NW_019950168.1:9564-12411 GCF_002910315.2 Salvelinus sp. IW2-2015 | reverse complement strand
GGATAGTTAGAGTATTGGTTATGGGGTTATGAAGAATAGTTAGAGTATTGGTTATGGGTTAGAGGTAGTTAGGGTTATGGTTAGAGGTAGTTAGGGTCTTGGTTATGTGTTGGAGGTAGTTAGGGTTATTGGTTAGAGGTAGTTTGGTGTATGGTTAGAGGTAGTTAGGGTCTTGGTTATGTGTTGGAGGTAGTTAGGGTTATTGGTTAGAGGTAGTTTGGGGTATGGTTAGAGGTAGTTTGGGGTATGGTTAGAGGTAGTTAGGGTCTTGGTTATGTGTTGGAGGTAGTTAGGGTATTGGTTAGAGGTATTGATGGTCTTGATTATGGGTTAGAGGTAGTCAGGGTCTTGATTATGGGTTAGACTTAGTTAGGGTTATGGGTTCAAGGTAGTTAGGATCTTGGTTATGGGTTAGAGTTAGTTAGTGTATTGGTTATGGTTAGAGGTAGTTAGCGTATTGGTTATGGTTAGAGGAAGTTAGGGTCTTGGTTATGGGTTAGAGGTAGTTAGGGTCTTGGTTATGGGTTAGAGGTAGTTGGACCTTGGTTATGGGTTAGAGGTAGTTGGGGTCTTGGTTATGGGTTAGAGGTAGTTAGCGTACTGGTTATGGTTAGAGGTAGTTAGGGTCTTGGTTATGGGTTAGAGGTAGTTAGGGTCTTGGTTATGGGTTAGAGATAGTTAGCATATTGGTTATGGGTTAGAGATAGTTAGGGTTATGGGTTAGAGGTAGTTAGGGTCTTGGTTATGGGTTAGAGGTAGTTGGGGTCTTGGTTATGGTTAGAGGTAGTTAGCATATTGGTTATGGGTTAGAGATAGTTAGGGTTATGGTTAGAGGTAGTTAGGGTCTTGGTTAGAGGTAGTTGGGGTCTTGGTTATGGGTTAGAGGTAGTTAGGGTATTAGTTATGGGTTAGAGGTAGTTAGGGTCTTGGTTATGGGTTAGAGGTAGTTAAGGTCTTGGTTATGGGTTAGAGGTAGTTAAGGTCTTGGTTAGAGGTAGTTAGGGTCTTGGTTAGAGGTAGTTAGTGTATTGGTTATGGTTAGAGGAAGTTAGGGTCTTGGTTATGGGTTAGAGATAGTTAGGGTCTTGGTAATGGGTTAGTTAGGGGTATGGTTAGAGGTAGTTGGGGTCTTGGTTATGGGTTAGATGTAGTTAGGGTCTTGGTTATGGGTTAGAGATAGTTAGGGGTATGGTTAGAGGTAGTTGGGGTCTTGGTTATGGGTTAGATGTAGTTAGGGTCTTGGTTATGGTTAGAGGTAGTTAGGGTCTTGGTTATGGGTTAGAGGTAGTTAGGATCTTGGTTATGGGTTAGAGATAGTTAGGGTTATGGTTAGAGGTAGTTAAGTGTCTTGGTTATGGGTTATAGAGGTAGTTAGGATCTTTGTTGGGTTAGGATTTAGTTTAGGGTTATGGTTTTAGAGTAGTTAGCGTATTGGTATGGTAAGATGTAGTTAGGGTCTTGGTTATGGGTTAGAGGTAGTTAGGGTTAGTGTAGATGTAGTTAGGGTCTTGGTTATGGGTTAGATGTAGTTAGGGTATTGGTTATGGGTTAGAGGTAGTTAGGGTCTTGGTTAGGGTTAGAGGAAGTTAGGGTCTTGGTTATGGGTTTAGAGGTAGTTAGGGCATTGGTTATAGGGTTAGAGGTGTTAGGGTTATATGTAGTTAGGGCTTGGTTATGGGTTAGAGGTAGTTAGGTATTGGTATGGGTTAGATGTAGTTAGGGTCTTGGTTATGGTTAGAGGTAGTTAGGGTTTATGGTTAAGATGTAGTTAGGTGTCTTGGTTATGGGTTAGATGTAGTTAGGGTCTTGGTATGGGGTTAGAGGTAGTTAGGGTCTTGGTTATGGGTTAGAGGTAGTTAGGGTATTGGTTATGGTTAGGGTAGTTAGGGTTATATGTAGTTGGGTCTTGGTTATGGGTTAGAGATAGTTAGGGTTATGGTTAGAGGTAGTGTAGTGTCTTGTTATGGGTTAGAGGTAGTTAGGATCTTGGTTATGGGGTTAGATGTAGTTAGGGTATGTTTAGAGGTAGTTAGCGTATTGGTTATGGGTAAGATGTAGTTAGGGTCTTGGTTATGGGTTAGAGGTAGTTAGGGTTATGTTAGATGTTAGTTAGGGTCTGGGTTATGGGTTAGATGTAGTTAGGGTATTGGTTATGGGTTTAGAGGTAGTTAGGGTCTTGTGTTGGGTTAGAGGAAGTTAGGGTCTTGGTTATGGGTTAGAGGTAGTTAGGGTCTTGGTTTGGGTTAGAGGTAGTTAGGGTTATATATGTAGTTAGGGTCTTGGTTATGGTTAGAGGTAGTTAGGGTATTGGTTATGGGTTATGATGGTAGTTAGGGTTTGGTTATGGTTAGAGGAGTTAGGGTTATGGTTTAGGATGTAGTTGGGTCTTGGTTATGGGTTAGATGTAGTTAGGGTCTTGGTGGGTAGTGTAGTGGTGTCTTGGTTAGGGTAGAGGTAGTTAGGGTATTGGGGTTTAAATGGGTTAAGAGGTAGTTAGGGTTATTGTAGTTAGGGTCCTGGTTATGGGTTAGAGGTAGTTAGCGTATTGGTTTGTTTAGGGTCTTGTTTATGGGGTTAGAGGAATAGTTAGGGTCTTGGTTATGGGTTTAGATGTAGTTTAGGGTCTTGATTATGGTTTAGAGGAAGTTAGGGTTATATGTAGTTAGGGTCTTGGTTATGGGTTAGAGATAGTTAGGGTATTGGTTATGGGTTAGACTTTGGTTAGGGTCTTGGTTATGGGTTAGCGGTAGTTTACGTATTAGTTATGTGTTAGAGTAGTTAGGGTCTTGGTTATGGGTTAGAGGTAGTTAGGGTATTGGTTTGGGTTAGAGGTAGTTAGGGGTCTGG
>NW_019950168.1:0-6402 GCF_002910315.2 Salvelinus sp. IW2-2015 | reverse complement strand
AATAGGTTAATAAACGACAGACAGGTGGATATAGGTTAATAAACAACAGACAGGTGGATATAGGTATAACCAGAAGACAGGGGGAAATAGGTTAATAAAGACAGACAGGTGGAAATAGGTTAATAAACAGACAGACAGGGTGGGATATGGTTAATAACAGACAGACAGGTGGAAATAGGTTAATAAACAGACAACAGGTGGATATAAGGTTAATAAACAGACAGACAGGTGGAAATAGTTAATAACAGACAGCCAGGTCGAAATAGGTAATAACAGACAGACAGGGGGATATAGTTACTAAAACAGACAGACAGGTGGATATACTGGTTAATAAACAGACAGACAGGTGATTTATAGGTTAATAAAACGACAGACAGGTGGACAATAGGTAATAAACAGACAGACAGGTGGAAATAGGTTAAATAAACAGAACAGACAGGTGGAAATAGGTTATAACAGACAGACAGGTGGAATATAGGTTAATAAACAGACAGACGGTAGATATATATTCATTAACAGACAGACAGGTGGAAATAGGTTAATAAACAGACAGACAGTGGAAATAGGTTATAAACAGACAGACAGTGGATATAGGTTAATAACAGACAGACAGGTGGAAATAGGTTAATAAACAGACCAGACAGGTGGATATAGGTTAATAAACAGAAACATCACAAGGTGGAAATAGGTTAATAACAGACAGACAGGTGGATATATATTATTAACAGACAGACAGGGTGGAAATAGGTATAAACAGACCAGACAGGTGGATATAGGTTAATAAACAGACAGACAGGTGGATAATATTAATTAACAGACAGACAGGTGGAATAATTATTAATTAACAACAGACAGGTTGGAAATAGGTTACAATAAACAGACAGACCGGTGAAATAGTTATAACAGACAGACAGGGTGGATATAGGTTAATAAGCAGACAGACAGGTTGGAAATAGGTTAATAAACAGACAGAACAGGTGATATATATTAAATTAACAGACGACAGGTGATATATATTAATTAACAGACAGACAGGTGGAAATAGGTTAATAAACAGACAGACAGGTGGATATATATTAATTAACAGACAGACAGGTGTGAAAATAGGTTAATAACAGACAGACAGGTGGAAATAGTTAATAAACAGACAGACGGTGATATAGGTTAATAACAGACAGACAGGTGGGATATATATTAAATAAACAGACAGACAAGGTGGAATATATCATTAACAGACAGACAGGTGGATATATATTAATTAACAGACAGACAGGTGTGAAATAGGTTTAATTAACAGACAGACAGGTGGAATAGGTTAATTAACAGACAGACACGTGGAAATAGGTTAATAAACAGACAGACCAGGTGAAATAGGTTAATAAACAGACAGACAGGTGGATATAGGTTAATAAACAGACAGAACAGGTTGGATATAAGGTTAATTACACAGACAGACAGGTGGATATATATTAATTAACAGACAGACAGGTGGATATATATTAATTAACAGACAGACAGGTGGGAAATAGGTTAATAACACAGACAGACAGGGGAATAGGTAATAAACAGACAGACAGGTGGAAATAGGTTAATACAGACAAGCAGGTGGATATAGGTTAATAAACAGACAGACAGGTGGATATAGTTATAAACAGACAGACAGGTGGATATAGGTTAATAAACAGACAGACAGGTGGATATATATTTCATTAACAGACGACCAGGTGAATATATATTAATAAACAGACAGCCGCAGGTGGATATAGGTTAATAAAAAGACATGACAGGTGGATACAGGTTAATACACAGACAGACAGGTGGATATAGGTTAATAAAGCAGACAGACAGGTGGATATAGGTTAATAAACAGACAGACAGGTGGATATAAGGTTAATAAACAGATCAGACAAGGTGGATATATCATCATTAACAGATCCAGACAGGTGTTATAGGTTAGATAAAACAACAGACAAGTGAATATAGGTTAATAAAACGACAGACAGGTAGCTGACAAGAAGCAGTTTTTAAATGTATAGCTGGAAGTCTGTTATTGAAGGAAGTAGCAGCTAGGGTCAGGTAAGTACGTTAGGGACAGGTCAGGTAGTTAGGGACAGGTCAGGTAGTTAGGGACAGGTCAGGTAGTTAGGACAGGTCAGGCAGTTAGGGAACAGGTCAAGGTAGTTAGGGACCAGGTCAGGTAGTTTAAGGTCAGGATAGTTATGGGTCAGTAAGGTAGTTAGGGACAGGTCAAGGTAGTTAGGGATCAGGTCGGGTAGTTAGGACAGGCAGGTAGTAGGGACAGGTTAAGGTAGTTAGGGACAGGTCAGGGGTAGTAGGGACAGGTCAGGTAGTTAGGCCAGGTAAGGTAATTAGGGACAGGTCAGGTAGTTAGGACTGGTCAGGCAGTTAAGGGACAGGCAGGTAGTTAGGGACAGGTAGGTAGTAGGGAACAGGTCAGGTAGTTAGGGACAGGTAAGGTAGTAGGGACAGGTCAGGTAGTTTAGGGACAGGTCAGGTAGTTTAGGGCAGGTTAAGGTAGTTTAGGGACAGGTAAAGGTCAGTTAGGGACAGGTCCAGTGTAGTTAAGGGCAGGTGTCAGGTAGTTAGGGTCAGGTGTATGGGACAGGTAAGTGTTAGGGAGCAGGGTAAGTAGGGTCAGGTCAGGTAGTAGGGGTCAGTCAGGTAGTTTAGGGACAGGTGGTAGTTAAGGGACGTCAGGTAGTTAGGGTCAGGTAGTAGGTAGGTGTTAGGGTCAGGTCAGGTAGTTAGGGATAGGTAGGGAGTTTAGGACAGGTCAGGTAGTTAGGGACAGGTCAGGTAGTTAGGGAGGTCAGGTAGTTAGGGTCAGGTTAGGCAGGTCAGGTAGTTAGGTCAGGTAGGTAGTTAGGGTCAGGTAAGGTAGTTAGGGTCAGGTAAGGTAGTTGGGGTCGGTAGTTAGGGTCAGATAGGTAGTTAGGGTCAAGGTCAGGTAGTTTAGGAGGTTCAGGTAGGGTAGTTGGGGGTCAGGTAAGGTAGTTAGGGTCAGGTAAGGATAGTTAGGGTGCAGGTAAGGCTAGTTAGGGTTCAGGTCAGGTAGTTAGGGTCCAGGTCAGGTAGTTAGGTCGGTAAGGTAGTTAGGGTCAGGTCAAGGTAGTTAGGGTCAGGTAAGGTAGTTCGGGTCAGGTAAGGTAGTTGGGGTAGGTAGTTAGGTCAAGGGAAGGTTAGTTTAGGGTCAGGTATGTCAGTAGGTAGTTGGGGTAGGTAAGGTAGTTAGGTTCAGGTGTGTCATGTAAGGTAGTGGGGTCAGTAAGGTAGTTAGGGTCAGGTAAGGATAGTTAAGGGTCAGGTAAGGTAAGTTGGGGTCAGGTAAGGTAAGTTAGGGTCAAGGTGTGGACAGGTAAGGTAGTTAAGGGACAGGTAGGTAGTTAGGGTCAGGTAAGGTAGTTAGGGTCAGGTAGTAGGGTCAGGTAGGTAGTTAGGGTCAGGTAAGGTAACGTTGTGTCAAGGTAAGGTAAGTTAGGGTCAGGTCAGGTAGTTAGGGTCAGGTAAGGTAGTTTGGGGTCAGGTAGTTACGGGTCTAGGTAGGTAGTTGGGGTCAGGTAAGTTAGGGACAGGTAAGGTAGTTAGGGTCAGGTAAGGTTGTTTGGGGTCAGGTTAAGGTAGTTTAGGGTGCCAGGTAAGGTTAGTGGGGGTCAGGTAAGGTAGTTAGGGTCAGGTAGGTAGTTAGGGTCAGGTAAGGTAGTTCAGGGTCAGGTAAGGTAGTTAGGGTCAGGTGTGTCAGGTAAGGTAGTTAGGGTCAGGTAAGGGTAGTTAGGGTCAAGGTAAGGTAGTGGGGGTCAGGTAAGAGTAGGGTTCCCAGGGGTGGGTGTCCAGGTCAGGTCAGTTAGGGTCAGGTAAGGTAGTTAGGGTCAGGTAAGGTAGTTGGGGTCAGGTAAGGTAGTTAGGCAGGTGTGACAGGTAAGGTGTTAGGGTCAGGTAAGGTAGTTGGGGTAAGGTGGTGTCAGGTAAGGTAGTTAGGGTCAGGTAAGGTAAGTTAGGGCCATGGTAAGGAGTTTAGGGTCAGGGTAAGGTAGTTAGGGTCAGGTAAGGTAGTTGGGGTCAGGTAAGGTACGTTAGGGTCAGGTAAGGTAGTTGTGGGTCAGGTAAGGTAGTTAGGGTCAGGTAGAGTTTGGGTAAGGTGTGTCAGGTAAGTAGTTAGTAGTTTAATTGTCCCATAGACCCTTGGTGTGTGCGTATCGTGCTGCGTTGTAGATCCGGGAATATTCTACTTGATTATGTCTCTCTCCAGGTCAGCTGATACGAAACTCCACCTGGATTGGGCTCGCGTGGCGATGCAACCCGTTCTCATGGCCAAGTACTGAGGACCCAGAAAAAAAAAAAAAAGGGGGCCCTAACACAAACAAACAAAAAAACAAACAACAAAACACCAAAACACAACCACAACACACACACAACACACATCACACACACACACACACACACACACCACACCACACACACACACACACACAACACACACACACACACCAACACACACACACACAACGCACGCACACACACACACACACACCCAACAACACGCACAGACACACACACACCACACACACACACACACACACAACACACACAACACACACCCACGCACAGCACACCACACACACACACACAACACACACAACACACACACCCACACACACACAACACCACAACACCACAACACACACAAGACACACACACACACACACACACACACACACACACACACACACACACACACACACACACACACACACACAAAGGACAGGGAGAGAAAAAAACAATAACTTTTTAGGTGGAACAGGAACCAAAACGTGTTGATAAATATCAACATATCAACATAATGACTGTGAGTAAAAACTCTTACAAACGAGTGGGATTTCCCAGATCTCGGAGCAACGTAAGCTAAGCAACAGAGGCTGTCGTCTTCTCTCTGACATTTTGAAAAATAAATTWAAAAAATAGTTCCGGGGAGGGTCAGATGTAAACTCTCGCTCACGTTAAACGTCAAAAGGGAGCTCAACTGAATTTTAAAGCAGACAATGCTGAGACCATCGTTTCAAACCGTCTGGAATTGAACCGATAAAGCCTAACTAAAGCAACCCGAGGTAGTTGCGTTTTTTTTTTTATTGATTGATGCTTTGTGCAGTGTTATATAAAACAGAAACCTTGGTCTGCTAATATCTTTCATTCTCACCTTCTGCATGTTCATTCTATATTTTATTCTCTCCTGTCACCCTTTCATGTCCCAGGTATGAGTCTTCTCCAATTTTTTATTTATTTATTTCTATTCAAACCTTCAGGAAAACCAGAGTTGCTTTTTGTTAAGAGAATACATGATCAAAAGATGTTCTGGAAGAGAATGGAAGCGTTCTGAATGTGATACAGAATGTGGATGATCAATTCTTTGCTTTGACAGTTTAGTTTTCAGCTGTGAACCCATGAGATCGGCTCATACAGTAGGAGCAGGAAATACCTCACGCTCATTTACCTCCCTCTGGAGAGACTGACGAGGTAGAAACAATACAACATGCACCTGTTTACTGTAACGGGATATTACTTAGAACAACATGCACCTGTATACTGTACGAGATATTACTTAGACAACATGCACACACAGCAGAATAGTTTACAAAGAGAAATGCAGTGATGCGCACACACACACACGCAATGCATAATGCAGGCATACACACACACACACACACACACACACACACACACACACACACACACACACACACACAGAGAGATTGCAGAAATACAGGTGGAAGAAAACCTATCTCTGCCTCCTCTGAGAGCCAATCAGAAACCTCCTATCTCTGCCTCCTCTGAGAGCCAATCAGAATTTGACAAATTCAACCGCCGAATAAAACAAAGATGCTGATGGAGAAAAAGTAACTCTCTAATCTCTAACTCCCTTCCTCCCTCAGCCCTCCCTTTCTCGCCCCCCCCATCGCTCCACCTGAGCTACAGTGAGAATATTGAATGAAAGGCCCTGCCAGCCAGTGTGTGTGTCTGTGTATCAGCCAGTCAGCTAGTCAGTCAGTCACACAGGGATTGCGGAGAGAGAGCAGCGAGAGCAGCCCAGCCAGAGGCTTTTGATCCTTGGGTGTGATGACAGGGCCTGGGGCCTGGGGCTCCCGGAGAGAGCATCCAAAGATAGATCGCTCGGCCGACATATATAACCCTGTCCCATCTATAACCCTGTCCCATCTATAACCCTGTCCCATCTACAACCCTGTCCCATCTATAACCCTGTCCCATATATAACCCTGTCCCATCTATAACCCTGTCCCATCTATAACCCTGTCCCATCTATAACCCTGTCCCATCTATAACCCTGTCCCATCTATAACCCTGTTATGACGGACATGGTATAGACGCGGA
>NW_019950167.1:6558-8915 GCF_002910315.2 Salvelinus sp. IW2-2015 | reverse complement strand
CCCCCCTTCATCTCTCTCCCCTTTTGTAAGTTGGTTGATATAAAAGCAATGCAGTCGCCTCTCTCTTACACACGCTCTGTCTGGCTTCCCATCTCTCATTGGCCAGTGAGGACAGTGACATCACTTTGACCTCATGACATCTTCAGGGCCATCTAGCGTGACCGAAGCCCCCCGGAAGGGAAGGATACCAACCCCTGTGATGTCATGTTTACTACAAACCCTTTTGCCCAATTAGATTTAACAGGAGACTTTCTCCGCCACCTCATTGGAGCCTGTCCTTTCTCCTCTGGTCCGATCAGAACTCAGAACAGAGACTCTTGTCATTCCGCTGACGAGCACGATGACATCACTGTGTTCCAGACACAAACGGAACATTCAGAAGAAAAAAAGACATGTAGCGAGATCTTTCTTTCCCGTCTGTCTTTTCGTTTCTTTCTTCTCCTTATAGCTTCTTTGTTATTCTATCTATCTATGTGTTGTTCTGTTAGTATTTCAAGCAGCAGGGAGGTCGGCTGGGGCTGAACTTGGACGTGAGAAACGTTTGGAAAGCAGTGCCAAATTTATACTCCACAGCGTTTAAGCCAAATTGGTTTCCAGTCATCTGTTTTCATGAGTATATCTGTATAGTATTTCACACGTGAGCAAATCAGCATTCTCTATTAGGAGAGAGGATGGAGGAAATTATTGGTTGCCATATCTACAGTTGGCACTAGATGGCTGCATAATATTCAAATAAGCTTGAGAGGACTGAGTGAGAATCTCTGAGCTGAGTCGATTTGACATTACATTGAAGATGTAAAACATTAGGTTATTATGTGGAGGAATCAGGACAGCTTAGCTTTAGTCATTAGGAGTAATGGGTCATTGAAACCCTGAGCAGTGTATTTTAAAATAGTTCTCATGGCCTTTCATTCCCTCCTGCTTGGAAGACACACTCACCAGTGTGAAGGAGATGCATCTTATGAAGCACAATTGGTCATCGCATAAGCCATCCACATGCCGTCAYTACAGCACACAATAGTTATTATACCATGGTGAAGAACAATACTGTGCCAATACCCGACTACTGTCATTATTAGAAATGCAGTTTCACAGCAAGACGGATGTAGTAATACCACTATGAGGGGAATACTATGTGGGAGTGAAGTCTACTATGTGAGACATAGAGATTTAACTGTGTTCTGTCATTAAAAAAGACTGGAATAAGTCATCAATAGCAATATTGCCCTCTTTAATGTGATGATAATACAATDGCAGACTGATAGTACTTGGAGTGCTGAGTCATGTGACAACCTGTAGGCCTGTTGGCTTGTTCCCCGGGGTGGGCCTAGGCCAGGCACTGCTCAGATCCACTCATCTCTACACAATAAGGATCTGTGAAGAACTAGTAGTGTGTAAGTGCAGGTGATTTACAGATCAGGTCATCTGAACAGTACCATGCTCAGGCTATACCTTATGAACAACTCAACAGGTGTCAAACAGAGAATAAACAGACAGTGCATTAAAGTGCCAAAATACATTGTTAAACCAAAACTATAGACCGTACCATGCTTTGGTGTTTCTGTGTGTGTGTCATCTAAAAGAGCTGTGTCATGCAGCGTCATGCTCTCCATGGGTATGACGTATTCACCTCAGCTCTCTACTCCACTCTGAGAYCAGCCCACAGCCGAACCCCCAGCTTCTCCTAGTTGAATGTAGCTTTGACATGATGTAGAACTTTTAGACTTTGTAAACTTTTTTGGGGATGCTGTTGATCCTGGCTGGAATGGAGGGCTTGATGGGGCTTGATCCTGCTATGTGAGGGACTATGTTGTCGAGTTGGGTTTGTGCATGTCGTCACAGATCAAAAGGTTGGACGGTCTTTTGAGTCCAGGCCCCCACCCCCACCCTCCCAAAACACCTTCCACTTCTGAACAAAGACAGGCTGTCATTTTACTTTTCTCTACAGCACATACTGCTTTGTCAAGGGGCCATATTTTGGAAACAATTTATCATAGTTATAAAGAGATGTTTTGTCGTCCCCATGATCCTTCTGCCMCCCTACACCTTGGAAAAGCCCAGAAATCATTGCATGTTTAGAAGATTGAAATCCCAGAGGCTTGCAGTGGAGGGGTTTGTGTAGTTGTACTCTAGCTAAAGCTTAGGAACCAGGGCGGCCATCTTTCCTTGAGGTAGCTCGCTCGTCCCAGCGCCCCAACAGTGGAAACCGTGGAAACAGTTCTAATGTTTGGAATGAGGTCATTTTAAGCCAATCAGGAGTGCTGAACCCTGTTGTGTCATCGAGCATCATTGAGTTGTATCAAGGCGCTAATACTTAAGTCTGTGACTGCATGAACAGAAGTGACTTTTAAAACCCT
>NW_019950167.1:5135-5858 GCF_002910315.2 Salvelinus sp. IW2-2015 | reverse complement strand
TCAGCTCTAAATCATATCTCTCATTTATTTAACATTTTCCTTTAATTTAGTTTCTTTGATCATCTTTCTTTTTCAATCTGTCTATCCCTCCATCTGTCTCTCACTTAGCAAAAAAACCCAGAGACCAGTAGATACTGTGTTCTTGCTCCTTTCGACTGATTGTTGAAGATGATGATCAATTAATTGATTGATTAATGAATTAATGAATTAACAATGTTATTAACGATGTGATTGAAGTGTGTATCTGACGACCATGCCACTGTAGCAAGTCTGGGCTGTACCAAACTGCCGGGCAGCAACATAGACATTAGTTGCTATGTTGCAGTGGTGTTGCCATGGCGTTTCCATGGCGTTGCCATGGCGTCCGGTACACCACCCCCACCTGGTGCTTGCTGGGTAATGTAATGTAGCATAATGTCCTTCATGTTGCCCTCAAGCTCTGGTCTAGGATCTGCTCTCCCTCAACCAGTCCTAACCATAATMATTGGGGATTGAACAATTAAACCTGACCKTGGAACAGTGCTTRAAGGTTAACTTGGTGGTGTTGCACTGCATGTGTCTGCTTTCTATACTACTTACATCTTAAACTGGACTGAACTGGAYTGATGACTGGCTGACTATGGAAATGTGACGTGCTATCAATAATTTTGTTAAGAAAAAATGTGCATGTGAATGACAGACTTTTGTTGGGCTATGTTTTGATTGTGAAATACAGTTTGTTGT
>NW_019950167.1:0-3680 GCF_002910315.2 Salvelinus sp. IW2-2015 | reverse complement strand
GTGATAAGATATATGATAAGATATGTGATAAGATATATGATAAGATATGTGATATGTAATAAGATATGTGATAAGATATGTGATAAGATATGTGAAAAGATATGTGATAAGATATGTGATAAGATATGTGATAAGATATATGATAAGATGTGTGATAAGATATGTGAGGGAGAACTGTGTTTCACTGCCTCTTAGTGCTGCTCTGTTTACATTTGTCAAATGCTATTTTTGTTTCTTACAGTCTGTTGTCCATGTCTTCAGTCCACTCTAAGATCAAATTAGACCACGAGTACTGATCAGACATTGGTCCATGGTCATGATTCATCCTTACGTTTCAGTTTTCTGTCACCTTTGACCCGGGAAGTAAAATGCATGGCACTCCCGAGTTCAAACAGGGTCCTCATCGGCGTTTCGCCATGAAACAATTTCAAGGAAAAATAGGAGTGGTATGTGTTGCACTCACCAGGCCTAGTGACATAAGAGCTACATCTCAACATGATGCTAGGTTAAGTCATTACACAGCTCATTCACTGTGGTCCATACAGGTATCATAGGACCACCACTTTCAGTCATCCAGACTCAAATGGAATTCAGTGTCATTGATCCACCTAACAGTGTTTTAGCCTGGTGGCTGTCCTCCATCTGTTTCTGCGTTCCAAAATCTAGTGGCACTATACAGTGGGGCAAAAAAGTATTTAGTCAGCCACCAATTGTGCAAGTTCTCCCACTTAAAAAGGTGAGAGAGGCCTGTAATTTTCATCATAGGTACACTTCAACTATGACAGACAAAATGAGGAAAAGAAATCCTGAAAATCACATTGTAGGATTTTTTATAAATTTATTTGCAAATTATGGTGGAAAATAAGTATTTGGTCAATAACAAAAGTATACTTTTTTGCCCCACTGTATATAATAGTGTTGCGATATGTTTGCTAAAGCAGAAAGAGACTGGCAACCAGGCTWTCATTGCTGTGCTCTTGGAACAGCACCCAGAAACCATCATACTTGTGTAGTGTACCTGTGTAYACCTGTATACTTGTGGGTGGCTAAGGCGGGTTGCTAAGGTGGGTTGCTAAGGCAGGTTGCTAAGGCGGTTGGTCGTGTACAGCCCAGACTGGGCTGGTCCATACCCTGATCTAAATGAGTTAGTTTGTTTTCACATGGTCTGTCTGGGGGTGGGGCTGGCGGGTCAGTGCTGCACTTACTTCCTGAGAATTGCTTCATAAAATATGATTCTTTTTAAATAACTGCAGGGTGTCTCTGTGTTTCTTAACAACCCCTCTCTGTGTCTTTGTCTTTAATGGTGTTTGTGTTGCTAACATATCTGTGGTTTGAGAGTTTGTGCGTCTATGTGTATCCCTATGCGTCTGTGTATCTTTGTGTGTCTGAGTGTGTGTCGGGGTGTGTGTCGGTGTGTGTGTGTGTGCGTGTGGGCCTGGTTTTTCCCCCATTCGACTACAGTATATATGAGAGGTTGTTTGACAGGCTCTGCTTTGATCAGGCCAGGACTGACCTCACATAATCCAGCTCTTCTTCCTCTCAGAAGGGCTAACAGCAAACATCACACACCCTGCCTCAACTCTTAACCCAACTACAGTCACACATCATACACCCTGCCTCAACTCTCAACCCAACTACAGTCACACATCACACACCCTGCCTCAACTCTTAACCCAACTACAGTCACACATCACACACCCTGCCTCAACTCTCAACCCAACTACAGTCACACATCACACACCCTGCCTCAACTCTCAACCAACTACAACTCAACTACATCCACACAACACCACCTTGCCCTCAAACTTCTCACTCAAATCTACAGTCACATTATCACGCACTGCCTCAATCTCAATCAATACACAACACACTCCACACCACGGTCTTAACGTCACCAATACGGTCACCAACACACCTGCCCAACTTTGCCAACTCAGAGCACGGGTCACCATTCACAACTTGGCTCAACTTTAATCAACACGGTCACACTAAAACGTCAACTCAAGCCTCTCAAGCTCAACTGACAGTCACACGATCAGCATCTACCTGCGCTACAACTCGTTGCAAACAAACTACGCAGTAGCACTCACACCACCTGCCGCAACTCTCAAAGCACCAACTACACGTACACATCAACAACCTGCCTGCAAACGTTCTCAACCCACAACTACAGTACACATCGACACACCACTGGCCTCACTCTCTAACACCAAATAACACTCACCCTGCGCAAGATCTTCTATCCACACCGGCACCACACCCTGGGACCAGTAACGCTACGCCGCCGAAAAGGCGGCCGTCGGTCTAACCAAACCGACCAACAGCAAGGTCGGGGCACTTCTTTAGACCAACCGACGATCATTCCTCATTCGGCCTGCATACTGCAACCCAACTACTGTCACAAGTACACCCCTCTCAACGTGACCAACTCAGGTCACCGGCACCACCCCAGGTGCGACGACGCGCAATCCACACATTCCACGAGAACCGCCGCCGTTGCGCGACCCACGACGTAACTTCAGCACGCTCCCGGCTTAGTTCGCTACTTCCCACTACTCGCTTCAATTCACACCCGTGCCTCAACTCTTAACCTCAGTCACATCCACACACTCCCGACGAACTCTTCACCCCTCACCTCGCAGTACACATTCACCTTGTTCACTTGGAATCCCAGACTACAGCACACCCCGCCGTAACTCTTAACCAGCTTCGGGACACATTACGCAACCCGGCCCGACAACTTCTCCGTACCCATCGCATTCCAGCCACCACCCTACTCATCACCCCTCGGCCTAGCAACTTTCACACTAAGCAAATCAGGACACCCTTTGGCTTCATCCTTCATCACCAACTAGAAATGTCGACATACTCACTCCTGGCCTCAGGAACTCTTAACCACTGAGTACACCATCATCCACCACCCGGCCTCAGACGCTCAAGCCCACATACAGTAACGATCATCACACACCTAGCTCACTCTCACCCAAATACAGTCACATCCACACCCTGCCTCAACTCTTCAACCATACAGTGACGAGTACTCATGAACACCCTGCCTCACTCCAACCCAAGCTACGAGTCCACATCACACACCCTGCCTCCACTTCTCACCCAACTTACAGTCACACTCTCACACACCCGCCCACGTGCCGATCGTGTTACTTGTAGTTGGGATAATGAGCCTTGAGGCAAGGGATGTGGGACGTTGTCACTGTTTTGGGGTTGAGGGAGTTGACGGAGAGCAGGATGTGTGATGTGTGACGTGGTGAGGTGGGTTAGGGGAGCAGGGGTGAGTTGTACGGGGGATTTCACCGGCGTTGCATGAGCTGTTGAAGGACAGGGGGTTATATGTGGACTGGAGTTGCGTCGAAGGGAGTTCGAGGCAGGGTGTGGTTGGATGGGGAGATAGTGTGGGTGGCAGTTTGATGCAGGCGTCTGTGTTGATGTGCATATGTAAGTTGTGTGTATGAGAGTTCGAAGGCAGGGGTGTTGATGGTGGTATTATTGTGTGGGGCAAGATGTTGAGGCAGTGTGTGTGATGTGTGACTTGAGTAGTTGGGTGTATAGAAGTTGAGGCAGGGTGTGTGATGATGTGTATGTAGTTGGTTGAGGAGTTTGGTGAGCACGGTGTCGTTGTCGATGGTGTGATGTGACTGTTGTCAGTTCTTGTTCAAGGAGTC
>NW_019950166.1:0-8917 GCF_002910315.2 Salvelinus sp. IW2-2015 | reverse complement strand
TAAACACAAAGCTTTACTGTGCGATGCTGGCTAGAGGCTGAGTAAACACAAAGCTTTACTGTGTGATGCTGGCTAGAGGCTGAGTAAACACAAAGATGTACTGAGTGTTTGTGTGTGTCTGCTCCGGTCTGGGGACATGTGAGGTGTCTGTTGGGCAGCGGGGGACTCCTCTCAGCGGGGGACTCCTCTCAGCGGGGGACTCCTCTCAGCGGGGACATGTGAGGTGTGTGTGTTGGGTTGAGCCCTGTAGAACAGCCATTCAACGCCATTATACATGACTTACGGTTCAGGACACACAGGTGTGTGTGTTTGTCTACTCTACATTAAATACTTAATGGCATTATACAACCCAGCCTGTTCTGAGGGTGGTAATACAACCCAGCCTGTTCTGAGGGTGGTAATACAACCCAGCCTGTTCTGAGGGTGGTAATACAACCCAGCCTGTTCTGAGGGTGGTACTACAACCCAGCCTGTTCTGAGGGTGGTAATACAACCCAGCCTGTTCTGGGGGTGGTAATACAATTGGAGATTGGAGGAATGGAGAGGAAGGATGCCTGCCTGCTACCCCAGCCTCCTCTCGAGGTAATGGCCTACAGAAAAACCATTTCACGGCATGCCGAGCAAAGGAGAGGGACTGAGAAGCAAGTGAGTCAGAAGGGAAGAGCCATTGGCTCCACTGCCTACTGGTTGACTCAGACCCCTCCATTTACCTCGTCTGTGTCCAAAATGACACACTATTCCCTACACAGTGCACTACATTGGGAAAATGGCGGCGTTTGGGACACAAACACCGTCTTCTTCTATTTCATCTTCTTCACCTCTCTGAACAGGGCCATTCCTACAGATACGCCAGGCACAGCCGACAAGTCACATCCCAGCAGAATGCAGGTAGGACCCGGTACAGACGACTTCATTCAATACAAGGTCCTTCACCTCGGATTATCCAGAGGAGGAGAGGTGGCCTGAAATATGCCTGTGGGTATTACCTGAAAGGCCATATTTTAAGAGCTGCTGGGTGTGGTACTGAGTGTCTCGCGCACACACGCACACGCACACACACACACACACACACACACACATGTTACGGTAAGTATCCTGGTTTATTATTAATATCAGTTCTGATGAATGGCCTCCATTAATCCATCTCACAGTCTCAGAGCAGAGCATCCTGGTCCTAAAACACATCCAGTCAGTCAATCAGCCTGTCAGTCAGTCAGTCAGTCAGTCAACCAGTCAGCCAGCCAGTCAGTCAGTCAGTCATCCAGTCAGTCAGCCAGCCAGTCAGTCAGTCATCCAGTCAGTCATCCAGTCAGTCAGTCAGTCNCAGTCAGTCAGTCAGTCAACCAGTCAGTCAGCCAGTCAGTCAACCAGCCTGTCAGTCAACCAGTCAGTCAGTCAACCCGTCAGCCCAGTCAGTCAGTCAGCCAGCCAGTCAGTCAGTCAGTTGGCCCAGTCATCCAGTCAGCCAGTCAGTCAACCAGTAAGTCAGCCAACCAGTCAGTCAGCCAGTCAGACAGAATGGGGAATACATAAAGAACTGTCTGTAGCGTCATGGAAATACAAAGGGGGAGGGGAGCTCCTCTTCATCAACAACACATGGTGTTCCGGGAGGCTGCCTTTCTTGTTGCCAGCGAATTTAATTCCGTACCATTTAGACATGTGATGCTCAACTTCCATCAACACGTCTCCTCAGCCACTAGGGACGATAGAGTCCTATATGACTGTTACTTTGCCCAGAAACAAGCATACAAGGCCCTCCATCGTCCGCCATTCGGCAAATCAGATCATGACTCCTGCTTCATGTTTACAAGCAGAAGGTCAAACAGGAACTTACCGTGACTAGCTTCGTTGAAGAATGGTCAATAGAATCAGATATTATGCTACAGGACTGCTTGGCTAGCGCTGATTGGAATATATTCTGAGCTAACCACCCTCTGTCACCCGGCTTKATAAGGAAATGCATCAGCGACGTTGTCCCCAATCAAAAGCCCTGGATTAACACAGAGGTTGGTGATAAACTAAAGGACAGGACTACCACACACAGAGCTATCACAGACAACCCTGATGCTACCACACACAGAGCTATCGTAGACAACCCTGAGGCTACCACACACAGAGCTATCATAGACAACTCTGATGCTACCTCACACAGAGCTATCCCAGACAACCCTGATGCTACCACACACAGAGCTATCGTAGACAACCCTGATGCTACCACACACAGAGCTATCGCAGACAACTCTGAGACTACCACACACAGAGCTATCACAACCCTGATGCTACCACACACAGAGCTATTGTAGACAACCCTGATGCTACGTCACACAGAGCTATCCCAGACAACCCTGATGCTACCACACACAGAGCTATCCCAGATAACCCTGATGCTACCACACACAGAGCTATCCCAGACAACCCTGAGACTACCACACACAGAGCTATCATAGACAACCCTGATGCTACCACACACAGAGCTATCGTAGACAACCCTGATGCTACCACACACAGAGCTATCACTATCCCAGACAAACATATTAAACAGGCTCCGCCGCGTGGCATTACGGATTACAAAAGGAAGACTCAGCCGTGATCTGCCCCACCATGCCTCTCTACCAGACCAACTCAATGCATTTATGACACGCTTCGGATAAAAACAACAATGAGCAGCGCATGAGGGTCCCGTCAACCCAGAGGACCGGGTGATCTCTACTCTCTCTCTCTCTCTCTCTCTCTCCTCTCTCTCTCTCTCTCTCTCTTCCTCCTCCTCTCTCTCTCTCCTCTCTCTCTCTCTCTCTCTCTCTCTCTCTTCTCTCTCTCTCTCTCTCTCCTCTCTCTCTCTCTCTCTCTCTCTCCTCTCTCTCTCTCTCGCTCTCTCTCCTCGCTCTCTCTCTCTCTCTCTCTGAGGTCGACGTGAGTAAGGTCTTAATGAGGTCAAGACTCACAAGACTGCGGTGCCGGGCTGTATTCAGGGCACGTTCTCAAAGCATGTGCAGAAGAGTGGACGACAATTCACGGGTAATATTCAACCTCTCCTTGTCCCGTCTTTAATCCCCATATGTTTTAAGATGACCACAATCATCCCTGTTCCTAAGAACTTCTAAGGCTTCATGCCACAATGATTAACCTGTAGATCTCTCCTTATCCCTCACGTTTTAAAATGACCACCATCATTCAGTTCCCTTCATGCCACAACGGCACCCACATCTGTAATAATAAAGTGTTTTGAGAGTTATGGTGTAACGGATGTGAAAGGTGGCTAGCTAGTTAGCGGGTACCTAATAGCGTTTCAATCAGTTACGTCACTTGCTCTGAAACCTAGAAGTAGTGGTTTCCCCTTGCTCTGCAAGGGCCGCGGCCTTTGTGGAGCGATGGGTAACGATGCTTCGTGGGCGACCGTTGTTGATGTGTGCAGAGGGTCCCTGGTTCGCGCCCGGGTCGGGGCGAGGGGACGGACTAATATTATACTGTTTACAATGGCTCACATCAACTCCATCATCCAGGGACCCACTCCAATTTGCTACCGAACCAACGACCAAATAGAAGATGCAATGTCAGTTGTCTCCACACTGGCCCCACCCACCTAGATGAGAGGAAACTATGTGAGAATGCTGGTCATTGACTACAGCCCTCTAAATTCGTCACCAAGCTTAGGACTCTGTGTCTGAACACCTCCCTCTGCAACTGGGTCCGGACTTCCTGGCGGGCCGACAACAGGTGGTGAGGTAGGCACATCACCTCCACCGCACTGAACCTCAACACGGCCCCACAGGGGTGCGTGCTTAGTCCCTTCCTGTACTCCCTGTCACCCCACGACTGTGTGGCCAAGCACGACTCCAGGACCATCATCAAGTTTGCTGATGAACACGACGGTGGTAGGCCTGATCACCCGGTGACGATGAGACAAACTACAGGGAGTGGTCAGTGACCTGGCAGTGTGGTGCTGGGACAGCAACCTCTGCATCAACGTTGTGTAGTAGTAACATAAGACACATGGATAACATATAAAGACATAAGACAGCTGAACATTAAAGTAACGAACCACATGTTCACGTTGATCATGAGACTGTGGTAATGGAGATATACTAAGGGACGTTCTGGCCCTCTTATTTTCTCCATTGTGCTGACAGACTGACCAGACACATGGGCACCTAAAACAATTGGACACACTAGACTTATAGTCTACACATTCCACTAAAAGCACACACTCACAGAGAAAATTGCCTAAAGCAACTGGACACTAATGATAAGAAGAGACATAGAGTCTGCCAATTCCAATAAAGACATACCAGAGAACATGCTGGGGCATTGAGTGTATAAATATAGGCCATAGGAAGATGGACATATATTATTTTTTAAGACAAGCACGGTTTGGCCACTATTATAATTTAACTGAAAGCAGATAATGGGCATTAGTAGGCGTTGAACAAGCAGGAGGAAGCCTGAACTAAAAAGATAATGATGGCAGGAAGAATTAGGGGAAGTATGTTTATTGATTTGCATATGGGGTGGACCCATATGCTATTTTGTGTATAAATGTTGGAGCCGGGGCTGGAAGAGGTGTGTGTTCCGCGGGTGTGTTTCCGCGGGGACAATGCCAGTTGGCTGTTACAGTTGTAATAAAGAGCATGTTTGATTTTAAAAGTTCTGGTAAGCGTTGTATTTGAAATGATTTTCCACGACAACGTCAGCAAGACAAAGGAGTCGATCGTGAACTACAGAAAACAGGGGGGTGAGCACGCCCTTATCCACATCGACGGGGCTTCAGTGGGGCGGGACGAGAGCTTCAAGTTCCTATGTATCCAAATCATTATAGAACACACGCGCAAAGTCAGTGAAGGTAGGTGCCCATTCTCAGCAGAGATGTTAAAACAGGTTTAGGCATGGGCACCTCCATCTCAACAAAGTTTCACAGCCATCGCACCATGTGAGAAGCATCTTGACTGGCTGCATAACGTTGCTGTATTGGGGCAGACAGGCACCACCCCGAGATCAGGCATGGCAACAGAAGGTGGTGCGGCCAGCCAGTACCTCCACTGCGAGATCCCTGCCATTCAGGACCTCTATATCAGGCCGGTGTGAAAAGGAAGTCCCGGAAAATCCATTAAAGACCTCCAACCACCAAACACTAGACTATCATCTCTGCTCTCCTGGAATGCGCAGCGCCGGGTACCGGGCATTCAAGATCTGGGCACCTCGTGAACACGCTTCTATCCCCCTAATGAGAACAAAGAATGGCTACACCAGACTATCGTGAGTTACCAATATTGTACACATCACAGCTGATAACCCCAACACACACACACACACACACAGCACACAAACACACACACACACACACACATCACCACACAGCTGATAGACCCCAACCACAACACACACACACTGATACGCCCACACACACACACACACGACACACACACACTGTGATACCCCACACACACACACACTGCATACCCGAACACACACACACACACACACACACACACACTGATGTACCCCAAGCACACACACACACACACACCACACACTGAATACCCCACACACACACAACACACACACACACACCCACACACACACAACCACAACACACACACACACACACACACACACAACACACGACACACCACAACAACAACCACACCACACACTGTACCCAACACACACCACACACACACCACACACACACTGATTACCCCAACCAACACACACACTGAATACACCCAAACACACACCACACACCACACACCACGATACCCAACACACACACACACACACACACACCTGATTACCCCAAACACACACACACTGACTACTTCCAACACACACCAAACACACACTGGAACCCCAACACAACACCACACACAACTGATACCCCAACACACACACACACTCGATACTCCCAACACACACCACACACACACTGATACCCTACACACACACAATGCACACACATGGATACCCCAACACACACCACGACACTGATAACCCCAATTCACACACACACCACTGATACCCCAACCCACACACACACACACTGATACGTCACAACACACACACACCCACACAACTGTACCCCAACACCACACACCACACACTGATACCCCAACACAACACCACACACTGATACCCCAACACACAGAACACACACAAACCCCGGCAACGACTGATACCCCAACACACACCACACACTGATACTCCCAAACACACACACACACTGATACCGTCCAAACACACACCACACAACACTGTACCCCAACACACACACACTGATACTCCAACAAGCACACACACAACTGATACCCCAAACACACACACACCACACACACTGATACCCCAAACACACACACACACACTGAGTACAACACACACACACACACACACGGGATGACCACAACACACACACACAGCACACACTGATACCCAAGCACCACACACACAGCACACACTGCATTACCCCAAACCACAGCACACACAACACACTGATACCCAACACTACACAACACCACTGATCCCCAACAACACCACACACACACACTGACTTACCCCACAACACAACACACACTGATACCCCCATACACACACACACACACTGAGACCCCAAACACACACACACACACACTGACTACACCAACACACCACTTACACACACACTGATACCCCCAACACACACACACACAACTCGATTACCCCAAACACACCACAACACCACTGATACCCGCAACACACACACACACATACGCCAACACACAACACAAACACAGCATTTTTAGCTGACTCTACACACACACTCAATAGTATAATCATAATTTAACACTGCTGGCCTTACATATTCTACCTCCATCCGTCCAGTATCCTCTGTCCCTTCCCGTCCGTAACATATCCTACCTCCATCAACTCCAGTATCCCTGTCTCCTTCCCCCGTTATACATTATTCTACCTCCATCACGTCCAGTATCCCTGGTCGACCTTCGGCCCTACTACATATCTTACCTCCATCACTCCAGTTATCCCTGTCCCTTCCGCCTCGGTAACATTATCTTACCTCCATCACTCCAAGTATTCCTGTCTTCCTTCCCCCTAATACTCATATCAACCTCTCATTCCACTCCCAGTATCCTGTCCCCTTCCCCTATACATATCTACCTCCATCACTCCAGTATCCCTGTTCTCCTTACCCCTTATACTATACTACCTCCATGACATCGAGCCCGGTTGTCCCCTCCCCGTACTATCACCTCCATCTACTTCCCAGATCCCTGTCTCCTTACCCTGATACACATTACTCCATTCACTCCAGATATCCCGTTGTCTCCTTCCCCGATATTACATATTCTACCTCCCATCACCCAGTATCCCCTGTCTACCTCCCCCTATGAAACCATATTCTACTCCACTCACTCCAGGTATCCGGTCCCATTCCCCCCCTATACATATCTACTCCATCACTCCATGGTATCCCTGTCCCCTTCCCCGCTGTTTAACATATCTACCTCCATCGACAGTTCCAGATCCCTGTCCCTTTCCCCCGTAATACATTATCTACCTCCATCAACTCCAGTATCCCTGTCTCCGTTCGCCCTATACATATCTAGCCTCCGTCACTCCAGGATACCCTGTTCCCCTATTGTCCCCCTAGACTATCTACCTCCATCATCCAGTATCCCTGTCTCCTTTCCCTATTTTACAGTATCTACCTCCCATCCATTCCCATACCCTGTCTCCTGTCGCCGATATACTATTACTAACCTCCATCACGTCCAGTATCCCTGTATCCCACTGTACCCCTATAACATGATCTACCTCCAGTCCGCTCCAGTATCCCGGTCTCCATTCGCCCCTCTACAAATCTACTCATCACTCCAGATTCCCTGTCTTCCTACCCCTATACATACTCTTACCGCCATCACGTCCAGTTATCCCTGTTGCTTCCCCCGAGACATAATTCTATCTTCCATCACTCCAGTATCCCTGTCGTCCTTGCCCCCTATACATATCTACCTCCATCACTCCGGTAGTCCCTGGTCCCCTTACCCTAATACATTATCACCATCCATTCCCCCTCCAGTATCCCTGTTCTCCTTCCCCCTCTACATGCTACCTCCATCATCTCCCAGTTATTCCCTCTCCTTACCCCGAGTACCATATCTAATCCTCCATTCACTTCCAGTATCCCTAGGTCTGACTTCCCCGATATACATATCTACCTCCATCACTCCAGTATCCCTGTCTCCTTTCCCTATACATATCTACCTCATCACTCCAGTATCCCTTGTCTCCTTCCCCCTATACATACTACCATACCAGCACTCCAGACCCTTCCCCTTACCCTATACATGAATCTACCTCCATCCCCTCCAGTATGCCCTGTCCCTTCCCCCTCTACATATTAACCTCCATTCACTCCCCAGTATCCCTGTCTCCTTACCCCATATACATACTCGGTACCTGCCATCACTCCAGTATACCCTGTCTCCTTCCCTATACAGTAATTCTACCTCCATCACTCCAGTTATCCCCTGTTCCTGTCCCCCTATACATATCTACACTCCATCACTCCAGTATCGCCGTCCCCTCATCCCTAGTACATATCCTACCTCCATCACTCCAGATATCCCTGTTCTCCTCCCCTATACATATCTACCTCCATCACTCCAGTAATCCCTGTCCCCTTCCCCCTATATCATATCTACCTTCCATCACTCCAGTATCCCTGTTCTCCTTATCCCCCTATACCATATCTACCTCATCACTCCAGTATCCCTGTCCCATCCCCCCATACATATACTACCTCCATCACTGCCAGGATCCCTGACGTCTCCTTCCCCCTATACATATCTACCATCCATCAACTTCGCAGTATCCCTGTCCCCTATCCCCCTATACATATGCTATCCTCCATCATCTTCTCTCTTGTTTT
>NW_019950165.1:0-8919 GCF_002910315.2 Salvelinus sp. IW2-2015 | reverse complement strand
GTGTGTGTGTGTCTGATGAACTAATTTCATCCTATTTAAATCTGAAATACAAGCCATATAATTATGTAAAAGGAATAGGTATTCAAAATAGAAAAGCATTGAAATACAATGACCATAGATCCTCATATTAATTCATCACACTGGCAATTTATTATTTTAGAGAAAATATAGCCATGGTGGAAATGTGAGGGGCACAAAGTATTTGAAGATGGCTGGGGGGTGGTCCGTACCCGTCCAGAAGTTGGAGAATTTTGCATTTTTCAAACACCTGAAAAAGCTTTTTTCCTGCAATCTAGAGCCATAATTATTATGCTTAATTAAATGTCAAAAATATGTTTATTAGGGCCCTCCCGAGTGGCGCAGCGATCTAAGGCACTGCACTACTAGAGACCTGGGTTCGATCTCAGGCTGTGTCGCAGCCGGCCGCAACTGGGAGACCCATGAGGTGGCGCACAATTGGCCTAGCATCGTCCGGGTCAGGGGAGTGTTTGGCTGGCCGAGATGTCCTTGTCTCATCGCGCTCTAGCGACTCCTTGTGGCGGGCGGGTACCTGCACGCTGATTTCGGTCGCCAGTTGTACTGTGTTGTTAGTCTCTTTCCAACAACGACTGTGTGAAATACCACAGAAGAATAGTACTTTTCATTACTATATTAATCAATACCATATTTACAGGTCGTAGACAACAAACATCTTTTCGAGCTAGTAAATTAGCTTAATTAGCTAGCTAGTCATTTCAGGTAACTTAACCTATACTTATAGTACCTTCAGAAAGTTTTCACACCCCTTGACTTTTTTCACATTTTGTTGTGGAACAGCCTGATTTTTCAATTGATTCAATGAAGATTTTGTGTCACTTGCCAACACACAATACCCAATAATGTGAAAGTGGAATTATGTTTTTCGGAATGTTTACAAATTAATTTGAAATGAAAAGCTGAAATGTCTTGTGTCAATAAATATTTTGTTATGGCAAGCCTAAATGAGTTCAGGAGTAAAAATGTGCTTAACAAGTCACATAATAAGTTGCATGGACTCACTCTGTGTGCAGTAATAGTGTTAAACATGATKTTCTAATGACTACCTCATCTATGTACCCCACACATTATCTGTCCCTCAGTTGAGCAGTGAAAGTTTAACACAGACTCAGTCACAAAGACCAGCTATGTTTCCCAATGCCTCGCAAAGGGCACCTATATATAATTATTGCCACCAATAAAATGTTGAATATTTGGGGCATAAAATCATCGAAGCTCTGCAGATTTTGTTGTGAGGATACAGAATCAATAGACCATTTATTTTGGTATTGCCCTCAGGTAGCCTGTTTCTGGTCTCAGGTTCAGGAATGGCTGAAAATACAAAACATTGATCTAAAATTGACCCTAGAAATAGTACTGTTTGGAGATCTGGAGAGACCGGGTAAGTCAATTCCTAATATACTAATACTCTTTAGTAAAAGTTATTATTTAAACTGCATTTGTGGATTTATATTGCGTTAATAGATTCGAAATTGTACATTTTAAAACATTCAAAAAAGCATAGTTGAAAGATATACACTACGTTCAAAAGTTTGGGGGTCACTTAGAAATGTCCTGTTTTTGAATGAAAAGCAAATTTTTCGTCCTTTAAAATATATAAATTGATCAGAAATACAGTGTAGACATTGTTAATGTTGTAAATGACTGTTGTGGCTGGAAACGGCAGATTTTTTATGCAATATCTACATAGGCGTTCAGAGGCCCATTATCAGCAATCATCACTCCTGTGTTCCAATGGCACGTTGATTTATCCAAGTTTATCATTTTGAAAGGCTAAATGGTCATTAGAAAACCTTTTGCAATTATGTTAGCACGTGAAAACTGTTGTCTGATTAAAAGAGCAATAAAACTGGCCTTCTGTAGACTAGTTGAGTATCTGGAGCGTCAGCATTTGTGGGTTCGATTACAGGCTCAAAATGACCAGAAACAAATAACTTTCTTCTGAAATTCATCAGTCTATTGTTATTTGAGAAATGAAGGCTATTCCATGTGAGAAATTGCCAAGAAACTGAAGATCTCGTACAACGCTGTGTACTACTCCCTTAAGAACAGCGCAAACTGTCTCTAACCAGAATAGAAAGAGGAGTGGGAGGCCCGGTGCAACAACTGAGCAAGAGGACAAGTATATTAGAGTGTCTATTTGAGAACAAACGCTCACAAGTCCTCAACTGGCAGCTTCATTAATAGTACCCGCAAACCACCAGTCTCAACGTCAACAGAGAAGAGCGACTCCGGGATGCTGGCTTCTAGGCAGAGTTGCAAAGAAAGCAATTTTCAGACTGGCCAATAAAAAGAACAGATTAAGATGGGTAAAAAACAGACACTGACAGAGATATGGCTTTTTCTTTTCATTTCACAAGGCCAATGTACACTAGAGTTGTTTACCAAGACAACATTGTTCCTGAGTGGCCTAGTTACAGTTTTGACTTAAATCATCTTGAAAATCTGTGGCAAGACTTGCTGTCTAGGAATGATCAACAACCAACTTGACAGAGCTTGAAGAATATTTAAAGAATAATATTGTACAATCCAGGTGTGCAAAGCTCTTAGAGAGTTACCCAGAAGAGTCGTAGCATGAATCGCTGCCAAAGGTGATGATAACATGTACTGATGAATTGACCCAGGGGTGTGAATACTTACGTAAATGAGATATTTCTATATTAGATTTTCAATAAATTTGCAAACATTTCTAAAAACATGTTTTCTCTGTCATTATCGGGTATTGTGAGTAGATGGGTTAGAAAATAGATTTTGAATTGAGGCTGTATACAACACATTTGGAATAAGTCATGGTGTATGAATTCTTCTGAAGGATTTTCTTTGGCCCAAAAATTCCTGCTTACATTGCTGTCGTGGAATGACGTTCATTGAGCACTAGAGAACATAATTGCTAATTCACGTCAAGGTTCTGGCAATATTGTTCCATGTTACGTTTTTGTAACCTGAATGCCTAGTTGTGCTATCATGCCAACTCCTTGTCACTAATTCTCATTCCAAAAATGTTTAGCTTTAACACGAGCAGTGGCTCCTCATGTCAATCATGGCTCCTCTCAGCCATTGATTGATGTGATTGTCTTTATTGCTTGGCTGGTCAGTGGAGAGTGGTTTAGTATTGTGGTGGATAGAGGTGATCTTAAATGACACAGAGTTGGAGAAAGCAGATGGAGACAGGGTTGTGTTCAGTCTGTCACAGCCCACTGACCAGCCCTGTTGTGTGTGTGTGTGTGTGTGTGTGTGTGTGTGGTGTGTGTGGTGTGTGTGTGTGTGTGTGTGTGTGTGTGTGTGTGTGTGTGTGTGTGTGTGTGTGTGTGTGTGTGTGTGGTGTGTGTGGTGTGCGTACGTGCGTGCGTGGAGACACAAGTCTCTGCACAGACGGACAGGTGTTAGGGACAGGAGGTGCCGTGTGGCCTGGGGGCGTGGTCAAGTGGTGACACACCTGTCCCTACTCGCACAGGAGGGTCCTGTTACATAGGAACACACACACCTGCATCTTCCCTGCCATTGGCTCTGACATGCACATGCCAAGAGTAGCTTTCGTTCAGGCAGTGTATATCACTTAGCCATGAAAATCCAGTCCATTTTTCTCAGTAACCCTAGCCAAGGAAAACATGCCAGGGTTAACTCTATATGCCTTTCACACTATCATCACGTTGGAGACTGAGAGAAGTATGACATATGAGAACAATGATGTTACGTATAATCCTGGGTATGTGAAAGAGAAGAGAGAGAGAGAGAGAGAGAGAGAGAGAGAGAGAGGACGGGGAAGAGAGAAGGAATGAGAGAAAGGGGGAAGGACAGGTTCTTGGTCTGATTTAGGTCTTCATCTACCATGAGATACATTTCCATTTGAGTCATTTAAGATCTTCCCCGGTCAGTAAGGATATTGTTACGTCTGATGCTGTGCTATAGGGAGGAAAAGGAACGCCTCATATGGATCCAACTAAAGAAGGTTGAACAATTAAAGTGTCATTGAAGCGAAGTGAATGACTGTGAAGGGGGCTGAAGATTCCAATCGTTTCATTCAGTATAAGAATGAGATGAAGTGGGATTAGACAGTGATGTCATAAATCTCAACATTCCTCAGGAAGGAATGTGCTTACTACGAACCAAATGGATCTCCAACTATACTGTCAATCTTAACCTGTGTGTGTGTGTGTGTGTGTGCATGCGCGTGTGTGCATGTGTGTGTGTGTAAGGGGACACCGGTGTGTGTGGCTTTAAGATGCTGTAAGAACTTGGAGATGGTTGGATAAGCGTCTGGCCTGGAGGTTTGGATTTCAGGCAGGTGCATTTGTGTGCCCTTCGGCTGCCCGAGGGACAGGATGAGACGGGACAGGAGAGGAGGAGGGTGGGGGAGTGGGAAGGAGGAGGGAGGTGGGGGATGCAATCTGTGCTCACTCACAGACAGTCATTCAAGCTCTCACTCACTCACTCACTCAGACAGATCCCACTGGGCACAAACTGGTTGAATCAACGTTGTTTTAACGTAATTTGTAGACGTATTGTGACGTGGAATCTACGTGGAAAATACATTACATTTTGAAAAARTTATCAAAGTATACTGTTGTTTTGAGAATGAAATTTGAACCAAAGGATTATGTCTTCATTGTAACCAATTTTCAAAATAGAAATACCTTGTATAAAAATATGTTCAATTTGTGCCTTTGAAACGACGTCAGATCTACAACTTTACATCCACTATCAGAAAAAAAACAATAGGTTGGGCAGCACCTCCTACTGGAGAGTTGATCTTTGTACAGCTATTAAGTTGGTCTCCCATTCAGGGTTTTAACCAAGCCCAGCTCTGCTTAGCTTTTATATTTGTCACTTACAGTGCAATCGTGAGAATGATTATTGAGAAATATATTAATAACTAAATATATTCACTGTTGCTATCGAAGTCATTCGAAAGGGCAGGTTTAACAGAGCAAATTAAATGTAACTATTATTATCAATGATACTCTTTGAGCCTATATAGCATTTGCAAAAGTCATCAACAGCTATTGTTTAAATTCAACCCAGAGTTCAACTAAACATAGACAATATAAACATAGACACTACCGTACAAAAGGGTTTTTCTTTATTTGTACWATTTTCTACATTGTAGAGTAATAGTGAAGACATCAAAACTATGAAATAACACATACGGAATAATGTAGTAAACAAAAAAGTGTTAAAAAGTGTTAACCACTCTGCACTCTGCGGTCCGACTCATCCCAAACCATCTCATTTGGTTGAGGTGGGGATTGTGGAGGCCAGGTCATGATGCAGCACTCCATCACTCTCCTTCTTGGTAAAATAGCCCTTACACAGCATGTAGGTGTGTTGTGTCACTGTCCTGTTGAAAAACAAATGATAGTCTCACTAATCCCAAACCAGATGGGATGGGTATCGCTGCAAAATGCTGTTTTAAGTGTGCCTTGAATTCTAAATAAATCACAGACAGTGTCACAGCAAGCACCCCAACATCACACCTCTTCTTCCATGCTTTACGGTGGTAAATACACATGCAAGAGTCCTCCGTTCACCCACTGCGTCTCACAAAGACACGGGATTGGAACCAAAAATCTCAACATTTCCACCGGTCTATGTCTGTTGCTCGTGTTTCTTGGTTCAAGCAAGTCTCTTGTTATTATTGGTGTCCTTTAGTAGTGGTTTTTGTGCAGCAATTTGACCATGAAGTCCTGATTCACACAGTCTCTCTGAACAATTGATGTTGAGATATATTTTGTACTTTAACTTTATTTGGGCTGCAATTTCTAAGGCTGGTAGCTCTATGAACTTATCCTCTGCAGCAGGTTAACTCTGGGTCTTCTATTCTGTGGCGGTCCTCATGAGAGCCAGTTTCATGATAGCACTTGATGGTTTTTGCGACTGCACTTGAAGAAACTTTCAAAGTTCTTGAATTTTCCGGATTGACTGACCTTAGTGTCTTAAAGTAATGATGGACTGTTGTTTCTCTTTGCTTATTTGAGCTGTTCTTGCCATAATATGGACTTGGTCTTTTACCAAATAGGGAATCTTCTGTTACCCTCTACCTTGTCACATACATCTGATTGGCTAAAACGCTTAAGAAGGAAAGAAATACCACAAATTAACTTTTAAGAAGGCACACTGTTAATTTAAATGCATTCCAGATGACTACTTCATGAAGCTGGTTGAGGAATGCCAAGAGTGTGCAAATCTGTCATCAGGCAAATGGTGGCTATTTGAAGAATCTCAATATAAAACCTTTTTTTGGTTACTACGTGATTCCATATGTGTTATTTCATAGTTTTGATATCTTCACTATTATTCTACGATGTAGAAAATAGTACTAAAGAAAAACCCTTGAGTGAGTAGGTGTTCAAAAACTTTTGCCTGGTAATGTTTGGCCTTGGGTTTCAAGCTGTGGTTGATTTCAAATTTCATCTCCAAGTTAATCATTGATACACTATATTTACAAAAACACATTAACTTGTATATAAATACAAAATATCTGACATTGTTTTCCTATTTGAACTTTGTTGTGCTTTTAAATGGTTGAAAGCGCAGTGATAATACATTTAGACAATAAACCAAAAATTTATTTTTTTTTTTACTTTTTGGGGATTTTTAAACAGTCTACCTGCAGTGAAGCGCCTCAACATTACATTCAGTCATCCAACAGACACTCCCTTCAGAGCGACCCACAGGAGCAACCAGGGTCAGGCGTTTTTATTTACCTTTATTTAACTAGGCTGTCAGTTAAGAACTAGTTCTTTTTTACAATGATGGCCTCCGCTGGCCAAACCCGGAAGACTCTGGGCAATTGTGTTTATGTGAGTGTGTGTATGCATGTGCATGTGCATACAACTACAAGCCCCGCAAGGCTCAGCTCAGGAAACAGGCATCGGATGTAACAACGTTCCTTTTTAGTGTCAGTTAAACTTCTATTTTTTTTTTTTTTACTTTTATCTTTGACCGTCGTTCTACCCCATGTCCAGCAACTTCATTCTACTTGTCTCCAGTTCCACATCCCAACCCTCAGTTTCCTCAACATCTTTGGATTTCTACCAGCCTTATATCTTTCAACTATGCTGTGATATTTAACATACAATTTGATATCTATCTCATCAAATAGAATCCACAGATTGCGAGTTGAAGATAAATACTTTTACTAGGCGTATTAGTATATTAGTAATTGACTGACCAGGTCTCTCCATATCTCCCAAAATGCTATTGTAGTGTCATATTTTTTTATATATTTTATCTGACATTTTTTTTCCATTGGAATTTGGTTGTTCTTTTAGATGGTTGAAAACATAGTGATAACACATTGGGAATTCAACAAACTTCTGGATGTCGTTTTGAGCGGGTGAATAAAGGTTGAAATCTCATTGATCAACATCTCAACCAAATAATACCCCAAATCTACATTGAAATGACGTACGTGGTGTGCCCAGTTGGATCCAGATATCCCCCAACCACACGCCAGCTCCCCTACCCACCTCAGCTACCTCCACCCGACCCAATCCCTCATGGAGAGAGGAATGTCGGAACAATACAATTGTCCTGGCCCTCCTGCCCCAGCCCCAAGCAGGTCCTGACAGGAGAACAAACGTGCACCTTGCACCTCTCAGCACAACCGCTGGCGCCCTGAGACACATACCTCAATACCTGTGGCAGAGAGGGAGAGAGAAGGGAAGAGAGAATCTCACTCTACACTAATCTGCCTCTCTTTCTATACATTTCATCTATGATAGTAGCTTTTTTCCACTGACTTCCGTTGTTTTCTTCCAAATATCTCACAATTCTTTTCTTATATTTCTCTTCACGTCTCTCTCTCTCTCTGCTTTCTCTCCCACTCATGTCATGACATGCTGTAGCCTTGCCTATGTGTTTGTTTGGTAGTTTGACACCTCCTTCAGAGCACAGTGTTGGTTCCCCTCTAGCTCTCCCCTGCTCCTCTCTCCACTCCTTCAACGGGGAACGAGACAGAGAGGGTCTGTACTTGGGAAGAGTGACACAACACCAACCTCATGTCTCATTGGAGAGGTGGGCAGGAAATGGTGTGTACCCCCTCAATGGGGTCATATCCTGTCCAGCAGCTTGTATTTGTCCTGAGATGTGAAGTTGTGTGTCTGTGTGTGTGGTTATGTGTGTGTGTAGTTGTGTGTGGGGTTGTGTGTGTGTATGTATTGTGCGTGTGTGTGTGTGTGTGTGTATGTATTGTGTGTGTGTGTTTGTGTGTGTGTGTGTGTGGGGGGGGGGGGGGTCACAGACAGATTAGGGACTGAAGGAGAACCAAAGGAGGGACAGAGTGAAAGAGCGAAAGTAGTGTGTCCTTTTTCTCTACTTGGCACAGACACAGCTACAGCAGCCCATGACAGTGATCAGAACTACATTACAACATGTTCTATTCCTCAACCAATACAACACATCTTTTGACCTCCTGCTTCCCCTCGCTCGCTCGCTCTGACAAACCTTGACCATTTCATCATCTGTGTGTTTCATCATTCCTCTCTTTCTCTCTCTATGATCCCCCTTCTCTCTCTCTATCTCTCCCCCTCTCTTTTTCATTCCTCCTCTCCCTTTTTCCCTTTCTCCCTCACTTCATAATGAGAAATGTTTCTAAAGCTGTTGGGTCTGCACTAAAGTCCAGTAAAGCTCCATTGTGTGCAGGTATGGTGAGTATTGGGCTTGTAACTATGTTAGTAGTAATTCTAACCCGGTGACAAAGGCCTCCTGGCTGGAACCTGATCCCAGTGACTCAGCCACCAAACCCCATTGAGTCAGTCCTGGCTAGCTCAAAAACTCTAGTCTTTTTAGACATAGGCTGAACTCTGCTGTCACTTATTGATGTGCAGTGGTATACCCCCCCACCTCCTTCACACATAGGTACATCACACACACATACATACA
>NW_019950164.1:0-8920 GCF_002910315.2 Salvelinus sp. IW2-2015 | reverse complement strand
CTGAGTACCCACCCACCGACACCCAACCACACCCACCACACCACAACTGCCAACCAACTACCACAGGGTCCATGTTTATGTTGTCAATTGATGCCACACACGAATCTCCATCGGAGTATCCTTGGGAGCGTAATTGTGATAGCTGACCTGACCATGTTCTCATATGCTGACCTTTAGGCTTCTTTGCATTGACTATTACTTAACTGATCTTCTTGTCCGATTCTTCGACATATATTTGTGTTGCTTGTGGTTCTGCTGGCACTGCGAAGTGAGTCTATCTGATCTCTGATAGTTTGCTATGTTTTCACATGTGTTCTGGTTGCGTGAGTAGTCCTGTGAGTCCTGATCGTGTTATTTGTGAGATGGACAGGTGGTGCGCGCCCTTTCTTAGTCGTCTGCTTCTTGGTGCCGGTGCTTCGAGTGGGGATGGACGCTTGTCACTGGATTGGCCTTGGCGTAGTGGGTGAGGCGACTGACGTACTGGAAGCCTCTAGCTTTTGAAAGATTTAGAAGGTCTAGAGAAGTCTGTGGGTTATGGTACCTAGCGTCAAGGGAGGAGCGTTGTGTATGGAGTGGTGGTGAGTGAGACTTAGTTATGTATTTGGATGGGTATGGAGTTACCGGTAGTCGCATATGTATGAAGTAGTGGTTGTAAAGGTATTGGGTTGGTGTCGCTTAGTCGAGTTTACGCATGGTTCTTTTTGAGATTGACAGAGTGTGGATGCGTGAATCCTTGATCGGACATAATTGGTGTACAGCAGTTTATCCTTCATGCAAGGATTTGTTTCTGAGTTTCTGAGGTTCCATCAGCGTTGAAGTGGTAGCATATTTAATTAGTCTTCGTGTGTCTGAACGCTTGGTCAGCTGTTATTTAGCTGAGTTATATCGTTGGTTATGTCATTAGTGCTTAGTCCTTTGTTTTGCGGTGTGAGGGTACTTAGCAATTACTCGGTGTCTATGTCTTAATGTATTGATCTCTCAATTGACATCTTGAGTTCCATGCTACTGTACTAGTCTTGTGTTGTAATATGTTAAATCGTGAGTGCGTTGTTAGATATACTACGCTTTGGCTTGGCGCGCGTGGTTGATTCGTGGGATGTTGTAGGGTCATGTGACCGTGTGTGCCTTGAGAGGGTAAGTTGGGATTCTTGGGCGAAAGATCCGAGTGCTCGGCCCTTCATTAGTGTGCGCTATTGCTGCCTAGTCATGAGGTTGTTGTTTCCCCTCGTACGCGATTGTTCCACGTCTTTGCAAGCCGCGCTTTGCGCTTGGTTGGTAGGTTCGATATGGTGAGCATTCGTCTATACGGGCCTTGAGACTTTTTGACGTGTAAGCAGTTCTCAGGTTTTGTCCCCGCATGTGGTCGAGGTGGCAGTGTTCGGGAAGCTCTCTGAAATATAGTGCAGCCGATTACCAGTTACTTCACCTGAAGTTAAAGCCACACTAAAGCTACCCGTTCAAGGAAGAACCCTGGTTTTGTACTTTAACCGTCTATTCGTTAAGCTGCTTGCTAGTAGAGAGAGTCAGGGTCTTGCTCTCTGAACTCAACTGTTGGGGTGGACGCCTGTTTGTATACATGTGGAGGTGCTGAGTGTCTAGATACTAGGTTCGTATGAAGGTTGACTAGGTTATAGTAGTTTGTACTACACATGTGTTATGGGAAGCAGAAGTTGGTAACATTGTAGACTACCTAATGACGAAAAATATAGGTCTCCTTCAAGTGGGTGATTTTATGCTCAGGGCTGGATTGTGCTGTCTAGAAGTGAAGGCTATGCATGTGGTCGGCTGACTGTGCTCTAATTCTACGTGTGTGGATGCTCACAGTCTCTTGCTATTATAGACTTAGCATAGGGCTGACGCTCTGGTACATGTAAGCACCAGGAGACGCACCGCGTTCACACGAAACAGATTTACACAAACCGTTAACATTTGATCACGCCACCATTACAGCTTTCTTTGTTTTAGCCTGTTGTCTGACAAGGTAGTAATGCAGGTAGCTCTGTGCACAGACGTCTGGTTTTCCGTTCACATTGTTGGCTGGTTCGATGTGCTAAGTCGCTTCTCTCTCTCGCTCAGCAATCGAGCAGTCATTCTCACTCTCTCGCTCTCGTAGATCAAGACTTGATGCTTTAATTGGGGTGCGTGGGCTGTGATCCATCTTCGTCGTACCAGTGCATTATCCTTCAGGGGGAGAAGTCTTCCCGAGGAGGGGGGTTGTCAGGGGGCCAGCTTTGCGTGGAAAATGGCCGTAGGGCTACTATACAAAGCGCGTCCCGTTCTGTGTGTGCAGCCTCTGAAGGGGGTTACATTGGTGCGACGTGTGCCGACGGTCGGGGAGCGGTGGCTCGCTCCTGGATAATACGGTGTCTATTCTTATGCGGGAACTATCTAGTGTGATGACTTTTTTTTAGATACGCATACGTGATCTGTATGTGCATTTGCCAATTTACTTATTTCGAAATGTTGCGTTGCATTTATATATGTAGACAGCATGGGCCTAAATTTCCTTTCTGTGGTGCGTATGCTCGTGGACGAGTAATTATTGATACTCATTAGGTATACTTGTTATTCTAATGAGTGATTCTAACTGATTGTCTATTGTTGGTTTATGCTCCTCACAAGGTTTCAATATATTGTGTGTTGTGGATTGATTGTGACTGCTTGAGATTAGAGTTTGGTTCAAGAGATAATTGGTCTTTCGTCCTTAGCGTGAGTTGATGTTTATCTGTATGCGGGTAGTGCTCTCGTGTGAAGACCGGCGGTAGTTCTGACCGTTACTTGCTGATGGGTAGTTGTGGTACAGTGGTTGCGGTGTGTCTGTGTGTGTATGCGTGTGTATTGGCTCGTGTGGTAAGAACGACCCATAGTGGTGGTGTCCTTCGTACCGGCTCTTATACGGAGGTCCTTGGAGATAGACGCTCTTGGGGCCTCTAAGTGTTGCTGTGCCAGCTGCCGCCAGGCTGGCTATGGCTTTGTCGTTGAGGCCTGGCGTCTGTGTACATGAAACTGCTACTAACCTTTGGGCGTCCACTTGTCTTTGTGTACTGTTTGACGAGTCGGTGGGCTCTCTCGCAGTGCCGGTGTTGGCCTGCGCTCAGGTGGGAGGGTGTGCTGCGTTGGGTCCTCCGAGGGTGTGTACGCGATGTGGCCTGCGGGGTGAGCTCACCTTGAGCTGGTCGGGAGAGGGTGGTGATGTGCACGAAGCGTAGGTGCGAGTAGGGGATGGCATGGACCTCCATCTAAGTTGCTTGCTGCTCTGCGATTAGTTCGGCAGGAGTCGTTTGGGTCTCATATCTCTAGATGCATATGATTGGGGTCTTGTTGTAGTTTGCTTCCTTGACATTCCTCTGTGTGTAGAGTGGTAAATGATCAAACCAAAAAGGGTTTTTTCTCTCTCTATCCTTGGTTCTTATTGAATGCAGGGATTATGTCCGGTGTTGGCCGCCTGTGTTGTCGTATTGTTATTTGTGGTGGTGAAGTATTGGTTTAGTTACGCTTGTTTCGTCTTTCGCGGTTGGCATGATTGCGGCTATTGTAGGGGCAATGACCTAGGCGCTGATGGTAGCATCCTGGGCGAACTGCGTGCGATCTGCTACCGATATGGGCCACAACGACTGGAGTGGATAGGGAGTTGAAGTCTGTTCGAAATCAGATAAGTTGTGCTCGGCCCAATATCACTGGGGTCATGTATTGCAGGCGGGCTTCGCAAGGGTCACATCATTACGTTTTCGCCTTCATGGATTACGCGATCCTCTGCACAATTCGTTTCTGGTGTTTTTCTTTTATCCCGTGAAGTTATAGGCCTAATTTCTTGTGTGTGTTGCTAATGTAGAAAAGTTATTTCGCAATTGCAAAGTTTTGCGCTCTCGATCATTGATAGCTGTTGGCTGTGTGTTATTAGTATGCTAATTCTGACAACGTAATAGGAATTAAAAACGCAAAGTGCTTTGGAATTGATATGGGGTAGCCATTGGGTGAGCTTGTACTGCTTGGTGTGTCATCTATGTCTTGTGGCGTCTGAGGGAGGGTGACGCTTGCCGGGAGGAGTGGTGCTTAACCGGCTTGTAATGAATATATGTTGTGTCGTCATTACGTGGGGGTAGTGTTGAGAGTCGCGCCGCTTGTGCGTGGCAATACATGTGTAGTGGATGGTTGACTATATGACCGCTGACTGGGGTTAACTTAGTGCCTGGGAGGTTCCGATTGATGTGAGTGGCATAGCCATTGAATATGAGAATGACGTCTGGAATCTAATCAGGAGTGCCGTGCTGGCGTGTTACTAGGTGGGTATCTACATATGACGCTGCTCTTGTGGTGATACCGCCTAAAGGATGCTTGCTGTGCTGGATCTATTCTGTGGAGAGAAGGTGGTAAGCGAGTGTTATTGGTTAGGGCGGGTAGCCGGACGGAGACGTTCACCCGCATGTCGTTTCTGTCGTATTGCTCGGTGGCGGGTTCTAGTCAGCGAATGTGGCCTCTTGTGGTGTATGCCTTACGATGTGTGTCTGTTTTGCATAGACAGTCTGTGATCGATATGCTGTCTGCTTGCAGGTGTAACGCAGATGCTTATCCATGTGTTGTTTGTGGTCGTACTTTCGTCTTTTACTATTCGGTACTTCTTCCTATTCGTAGGCTTTGTGTTTGTTGACCTAGATTGGCTGTCACTGGTGCTGTGTGTCTATCTGACTTGTAGCTTGAGACTGTCTCCTCCATATCGACAGACAAGAGAGATCGTGTGCTGAAGGAAATTCTCCGCGCAGCAACTCCGCAAAGAGGCAGAGCTAGCGTGCCTGGCGCGTCCCGTGGAATGGTTCTAGTCGCGCATGGCCCTATCAAGCGCTTTCGACTACACTTTCTTTCTCTACCTTCCCGCTCCTGCGTAACCGCGCGTCGTATGTCTCTAACGCTCACTCGCACTTTCTGGAGAATTTCCCAGTGTAGTGATGTCGTAGGGCTCGACCGTTGCTGGTCTGCTATCTGGCTGATGGTTTCAATTCGCGGCAGCGGAGTCGTCTGGCTCGTCGGAGAACGTGCTAGCCTCTACTTTTTCCCGTAGTTTGTGGCATCGCGGGCTCTCAATTGGGTCCTGTCGACGGGATCCTGGGTTGTGGCCTGTTTGCGCGCAGACGTTGACTAGAACATAGACGCAGTGCATGGCAACATACAGTGGCAGGTATGCGTTTACGTCTCTGTGTGTATTCTGGTTGTGGTTAGGGTCAGGATATTGTTTGCTAGGTTACATCGTATCTCCTTGACTTGTAGCGGTATAACGGCATTAGTTCCTAGCGCAGGCGTGGACGGCGCTTGTCTTTCATCCCGGCGTGCGGTTGCTTATCGAGTGAGAGGGTGCTCATGTGTGAGATTGTGAGGCGCAGCATGTTCGTTTGAGGCCTCCGTGTCGAGAGGTGATCGTGGCTGCTCGAGTGAGGAGAGAAGAGAGGTGGAGGATGGCGGGAGAGCAGAGTGGAAGGGAGAGAGGAGAAGGCGCACTGCACGAGGAGAGAGAGAGGGACGGTAGATTGAGAGAGGAAGGAGAGGAGAGAGGGAGTGAGGTGTGGGGGAGGAGACGTACCGAGGGAGTGAAGAGTCAGAGGAGCCGCGATAGAAGTAGAGCGGAGTGAGATGTGAGGTTTAAGAGATGGAGAGCGCAGCATGTATTGATGAGATACTAGTATCAGAGAGAGGGCAGTCGAGAACGACGATTATGTAGGGAGCGAAGTGTTTTGTGGTATTGAGAATGTTATGACTATTGAGTGTGCAATGGGTGTGTTATTGAGGTGCATGGTTTTGTGTAGAGGAGTGCAGGTTTTTATTGGGAGTTGCGGGGATGTTAGGAGATCGAGAGAAGACCACCCAGTAACAGCCGCTGTTCTACTTGAGTGAAAGGTGAACCTGCAGAAGAGAAGACAGTTGTTGGGGTCTCTGCGTGTTACTGGTTGTGTGTGTGTGCGCTCTTCCCTCGCTGGCTGTTTTATTTTAGACTACTGGGCATTGGAAGGATTAGAGAGAAGAGGTTGAATGGGGTTTAGGGATGTTAGTGGAAGGTCACGGGTGGATGGACAGTACTGGAGGGGTGATGGAGCCATGATGGGACCCGGTGATGGGTGGCGTGGCTCTGTGTGTTCATGAGCCATGGCATAGAATTTCTGGCATCCGTTGCATCCTCCTTGTTAACCCACAGACTGTGTGTAACTAAGTTTTATATGTTGTTCTGGCCACCAATGTTCTGTTTGAAGCGGCTTCTCAGTTCTGGATGCTGTGTGGTGTTATTGCTAGGGGGCAGCAGATAAATAGAAGGGGAAATGTTCATATGAATGTGTTTTTTGGGGTGATGCACTGTTATAGGGGCTGTCACTGTGTAGTGTCTGCTGTAGCGCGGGGGTATCCCCTTTCATCTTCTCAGACACATGATCACTGTGGTACAATACACAGTAGCCCCTGGAATGCACCTACTGTATCTCTGACACGTGGCGGCCTTCTTGGATTCTTGTGAATATTCCTTCTTGATCAGTCCAATAGCAGAATAGGCAGGAGACAGAGGATATTTCTTTTTGCCACTGTTATTTAATAGCTTGGCTCTGTCTATAACAACTAGTCTCTCTAGAATATATTATCTTGCAATCTATTCAGATTGTTTGTATTTGTTTTTGTATCTTTACTGAAAAGTTTTTTATTTTTTTTTGGACAATTTGTCATCAGCCTTTTGGACTTGGACCGTGTTTATTCCTGAGTGTTCGGTCCAGGTGACTATACAGGGCTTGGAGTGTGACCAGTGTAAGACGAGGACTTTCGGCCTGAGCAGCAACCCACGTAGGCTGGAGTCGTGATTACTGCTTTGGTATGTCCAGCACTGTATGAGACAGGGCTTTAGGCATGTGGGTACGTCAGTATGAGAAAGTGACACAATTCCACACGCGCACAATCTACACATGTATTCCATCACATGCAAGTCCACCCACGACACAGTAACTATATATTTATTATTTATTTTTATTTTTTTTATTTAACCTTTATTTAACCAGGTAGGCAAATTGAGAACACGTTCTCATTTACAATTGCGACCTGGCCAAGATAAAGCAAAGCAGTTCGACACATACAACAACACATAGTTACACATGGAGTAAAACAAACATATAGTCAATAATACAGTGAAAAAAAAATAAGTCTATATACAATGTGAGCAAGTGAGGTGAGATAAGGGAGGTGAAGGCAAACAAATATATGTATAAATAAATAAAAATATAAAAGGCCATGGAGGCGAAGTGAGTACAACACAGCAAGTAAAATAAAAACTTTAAAAAAACAATGGAATGGTTGGTTTGCAGTGGAAGAAAGTGCAAAGTAGAGACAGAAATAATGGGGTGCAAAGGAGCAAAATAAATTAATAAATAAATACAGTAGGTAAAGATATTCATATTCATACACAAACGTACAGCGAATGTGAGTGCACCCACCCACATCACGCAACACGCACACACAGACAAACGCATATAATATGAATAATGTTCTATGCCAGTGGTCACCAACCGGTCGATCTCCAAGGCTTTCCTAGTCAATGGCCAAATATTTCTGTAAAAAACCAAATGATAAAGCCTTCCTTTCCTATTTTCTTATTCGTTTCGCGCTGTTTGAGGTAGGTGCAATTGATTCAGCTTCCCTGCGCGCCGGGTAGGCAAAGTGTTCCCGTTTTGAACCATTTCATGTGTCTGAAAGTACAAATTCCCATCTACCCAGCGGACCCGGAGAGCAAAGTCAATTTATAGGCCTACCACTGGCTAACTAGATAGCTCAGATCACCGTGTCTGCAGCTTTCACAAGCCCACTGAGAATTTGATAGCTGACTCTACTGTGTGAGATATCAAAACTAAACAAAAACATGACTACAGAGAGAGTGCTGATGTTTTTTGAATGATTTAATATTAAAAAATTTATTCGGCACTGTCAACACTTTATTCAACACTTTTATAAGCCATAAAACGCCCTGTCCCTATCCACTCGCGCTACATAGTGTATCAATAGATTTGCGTTGTTGTTAGCGACTTGCGTCTCTCTAACATCGAGGAGTAGCGTATTTCAGAAATAAATGAAGTGTGATCGAGTTTCACCATCAGCTGGAAGACAGTGTCCCATTTTTGGTCAGTCAGCAGAAGGTGGAAGAGCTGATGAACAGTGAGAGGCAGCCTCTCCACTGCTCGCTCTCTCTCTCCCGCCCTCCATCCGCTGAGACTGACCATCACAATAAAATAAAAAACGCTAATGATTTAAATTTATGGCTCACAAGTAATAGGCCTACAACAAATTATATATTACCAGTGTGATTATATACCTTCCGTTTTAAAATATAATTTTAAAATGGTCTGAGAAGAACAACATTGGCAGGGCAATTCAAGGATAGGCAATATGCAGTGATGTATTGAGCCTATAGCCTACTGCACAAACCTCATTGCTACGGAAGTGTTTTTTAATAGGTTACGTTTTTTAAGTCATGTTTAAATGGCCTGCTTTTTCACTCAGAAAGGGATCTCGGCTCAGAAAAGGTTGCTGACCACTGTTCTATGCTTTCTTGATATAGGCTACTTAATATAGACTACAGTAGATGTACGCCATGATAAAACAACATTTGTTCTCATGCAACAGTTAACAAACATGAATTAGTCCGATATACTTTACAACTTACTGTATGTGCAACCAAAGTACTGAAATAGTCTAGAGAGAAATGCCACAACACAGCTATATGATTTTATGGGAAACAGGGTAAATATTAATTTCATGAAAGTGGTTCTCCTCCATTGATTCATTCCCAACCAGGTATTTACTCTCCATCTTATTTCCCTGTAATTTATGGAACGTAGCGAGAACCAGGGGGACCAGGCACAAACAGAAGGATAATATATATTATAGCCTCGTACAGTGGGGGGGG
>NW_019950163.1:0-8922 GCF_002910315.2 Salvelinus sp. IW2-2015 | reverse complement strand
GTTGGTCTCTCATGTCCGTTACTCATTAACGTCCAAATACACGTACGCTACGGTCAAAGACGCGGCCTCCTAATTGTCCCTCAGAATTTTCTAGAATAAAACAAAAAAACAGCTGGAGGCAGGCTTTCTCTATAGATCTCCATTTTTAATGAATAGTCCTGCCTACCCATGTGAGAGACCGCAGACTCGGTGCCTCAACCTTATCAAAGCTCTTTCTGAAGATTATCTTCTTCAGTAGTCATATGATTAATGTTGTTGGCTACCAGGGTGTGAAGGTGAAATGGTTAAAGGCCTCTGGAGAAACGAACCGTCCTTGTCCGGTGTGCTCTGTGCTCTGGCTCTGCGTTCCCCTCTTCTCCCACGGGATTCTTGCCTCTAACCCATTACAGGGGGCTGCGTCAGCTGGCTTACTGGTGCTCTTTCCAGCCGTTCCCCTAGGAGGGGGTGCGTCACTTGAGTGGTTGAGTTACCTGACGTGATCTTCTGTCTGGGGTTGGCGCCCCCTTGGGTCTTGTGCGTGGTGGAGATTCTTTCGCTGGAGCATATACGTCGGACCCCTCTCGTTCTCGGATGGTAAGTTGGTGGTTTGAAGGATATCCTCTAGTGGGTGGGGCTACGCTCGCCATTGGCAAGAGACTGCGGTGGGGAATTGGTATATCTCATCCTTGTTTGGCCCTTTGACGGGGTATGACTATGCGGATAGGGGCCACAGTGTCTCTCCTGACCCCTCTGTCTAGCCCTTTCAGTATTATGCCTGCAGCAGTTTATGTGTCGGGGGGCTAGGGTCAGTTTGGTCTATCATCTGGAGGTACTTCTCCTGTTTATCTCCCGGTGTCCTGTGTCGAAGTCTTTTGTATCACAGTATGTCTCGTCCTCTGTCCTTAATGCCCACTATCTCTCTCTTACTTTTCTCTCCCACCTTGGCTCGATCCTCCGGCAAGGAACTTGTGAGCCATCCTTATTGGTGATTAATTCCCATGCGCGCGTCAGCGACTACCGGGACCAGTGAAAAAATCCACAAAAAAATCGAAATGGGCCTTTGCTTGTCCCCTAGTAACCCAAACCTGGCCGTTGCGACATGCTCTGCTGTTCCAGTTTCTACCAATCTGTTCTCTGCTCGCGGTCTTATTGGAGAGACCCTGCACCTGTCCATCCAACTCGGCCCCCAACGTGCTACCCCCTTTGTTGCAGACCTGCTGTTTTATCCAAACACATCTCATAGAGACTCACAGATCGCGGAGCGAAGGCTAAAGCATGATACCTCTTAATGATTCGAGATACTTAATGAACAGAGTCCACTGACCAGTTTAATCTCCTGATTATGTTTTGTAGAGCCATGCGCTAGTACACACTAAACCAATAATGGCTTATGACTTGATGAACATCTTTCGGCCATGTTCTTGGTTCATACATCTCACCGGCAATCAGCCGGCACAGCCAGAAGAGGACTGGCCACCCCTCATAGCCTGGTTCCTCTCTAGGTTTCTTCCTAGGTTTTGGCCTTTCTAGGGAGTTTTTCCTAGCCGCCGTGCTTCTACACCTGCATTGCTTGCTGTTTGGGGTTTTAGGCTGGGTTTCTGTACAGCACTTCGAGATATTAGCTGATGTACGAAGGGCTATATAAAATAAACTTGATTTGATTTGAATGCTCAGTGGCGCATTTGATGATCAGGAAGTGTCATTTCAGTGTGTCGCCATCTTTCTACATGGAGGAGTTTTTGGAAACATTGCATGCTCAGTTTGTACTACTTTAGGAAGTGAGGTTGCAGGCTCAGTGCTGCCACCTCTCATGGAATATCTCAAGTTGAAGGCCAACCAGGGTACTGCAGGCTGCCATTAGCAAATAAATGATCCTTATAACTTAGTCTGTGTGGGATTTCAAAGTAATCGGTTCAAAGACTAATTTTCTAATTTTCTTTTTATATCCACGAATATTGACCACAAAGAGCGCCATTTCCAAATTCACTACCCCTGTCTGCACATTATGCCCTGAATCTATTCTACCACGCCCAGAAATCTGTACRTTTTATTCTCTGTCCCCAACGCACTAGACAACCAGTTTTGATAGCCTTTAGCCGTACCCTTATCCTACTCCTCCTCTGTTCCTCGGGTGATGTGGAGGCTAACCCAGGCCCTGCGTGTCCCCAGGCACTCTCATTTGTTGACTTCTGTAATCGAAAAAGCCTTGGTTTCATGCATGTTAACATCAGAAGCCTCATCCCTAAGTTTGTTTTACTCACTGCTTTAGCACACTCCGCCAACCCTGATGTCCTTGCCGTGTCTGAATCCTGGCTTAGGAAGGCCACAAAAAATGTGTAGATTTCCATACCCAACTACAACATTTTCCATCAAGATAGAACTGCCAAAGTGCGAGGAGTTGCAATATACTGCAGAGATAGCTTGCAAAGTTCTGTCACACTTTCCAGGTCTATGCCCAAACAGTTCGAGCATCTAATTTTAAAAATGAATCTCTCCAGAAATAAGTCTCTCGCCGTTGCCGCCTGTTATAGACCCCCCTTAGCTCCCAGCTGTGCCCTGGACACCATATGTGAATTGATTGCCCCTCATCTATCTTCAGAGTTCGTTCTGTTAGGGGGCCTAAACTGGGATATGCTTAACACCCCAGCAGTCCTACAATCTAAGCTAGATGCCCTCAACCTCACACAAATCATCAAGGAACCCACCAGGTACAACCCTAAATCTGTAAACATGGGCACCCTCATAGATATTATCCTGACCAACTTGCCCTCCAAATACACCTCTTCCGTTTTCAATCAGGATCTCAGCGATCACTGCATCATTGCCTGCATCCGCTATGGGTCCACGGTCAAAAGACCACCCCTCATCACTGTCAAACGCTCCCTAAAACACTTCTGCGAGCAGGCCTTTCTAATCGACCTGGCCCGGGTATCCTGGAAGGATATTGACCCCATCCCGTCAGTCGAGGATGCCTGGTCGTTCTTTAAAAGTAATTTCCTCACCATCTTAAATAAGCATGCCCCTTTCAAAAAATGTAGAACTAAGAACAGYTATAGCCCTTGGTTCACTCCAGACCTGACTGCCCTTGACCAGCACAAAAACATCCTGTGGCGGACTGCAATAGCATCAAACAGTCCCCGTGATATGCAACTGTTCAGGGAAGTCAGGAACCAATACACGCAGTCAGTCAGGAAAGCAAAGGCTAGCTTTTTCAAACAGAAATTTGCATCCTGAAGCTCTAACTCCAAAAAAGTTTTGGGAACACTGTAAAGGTCATGGAGAACAAGAGCACCTCCTCCCAGCTGCTCACTGCTCTGAGCTAGGGTAACACGGTCACCATCAAAAAATCCATGATAATCGAACCATTTCAATAAGCATTTCTCTACGGCTGGCCATGCTTTCCTCCTGGCTACCCAGCCCCGGCCAACAGCTCGTCCCCCTTGCCCGAGCCTCCCAGCTTCTCCTTCCCCCAAATCCAGATTGCAGATGTTCTGAAAGAGCTGCAAAACCTGGACCCGCTACAAATCAGCTGGGCTAGACAATCTGAACCCTCTCTTTCTAAAACTATCTGCCGCCATTGTTGCAACCCCCATATTACCAAGTCTGTTCAACCTCTCTTTCGTATCGTCCGAGACCCCAAAGATTGTCCGATCATCCGAGATCGTCCGAGATCCCCAAACTCTCCTTCCAGACTCATATTAAACATCTCCAATCCAAAATCAAATCTAGAATGGGCTTTTCAATTCCGCAACAAAGATCCTTCACTCACGCCGCCAAACTTACACTGGTAAAACTGACTAATCCTACCGATCCTCGACTTCGGCGATGTCATCTACAAATAGCTTCCAATACTCTTACTCAGCAAACTGGGGAGCAGTCTATCACAGTGCCATCCGTTGTTGTTACCAAAGCCCCTTTATACCACCCACCACTGCCGACCTGTATGCTCTAGGTCGGCGGTGGCCCTCGCTACATATTCGTCGCCAGAACCACTGGCTCCAGGTCATCTATAAGTCTATGCTAGGTAAACTCCGGCCTTATCTCAGCTCACTGGTCACGATAACAAACAGCCCACCCATGAGCACGCGCTCCAGCAGGTATTATCTCACTGGTCTCAAAAAATCGCTGAAGCTGGAGAGATTTATATTTCCCTCACTACTTTAAACATCAGCTATCTGAGCAGCCTAACCGATCGCTCTGCAAGCTGTACATAGTCATCTGTAAATAACCACCCATCTACCTACCTCAATCCCCATATTGTTGTTATTTACTGTTCGCTCTTTTGCACACCAGTATCACTACTTACACACCATCATCTACTCATGTATCACTCCGTTGTGTTCGTAATTGCTGCTCATTGTAATTATTTCGCTACGTGGCCTATTTATTTGCCTACCTTCCTCACGCCATTTGTACACCACTGTATATAGACTCTTTTTTTCTATTTGTGTTATTGACTGTATGTTTGTTTATTCCATGTGTAACTCTCGTGTGGTTGTTTTTGTGTCGCACTGCTTTGCTTTATTCTTGGCCATTGGTACGCAGTTGTAAATAAAACTTGTTTTCAACTAGCTTACCTGGTTAAATTAAAGGTTTGTCACGTTCTGACCCTTAGTTACTTGTTATGTCTTTATTTTTTAGTTTGGTCAGGGCGTGAGTCGGGTGGGCATGCTATAGTTGTTTTTTCTATGTTTTGTAATCTATTGTCCTATGGTCCAGGAGGTATCCTGTGGCCGTGCGCCTCTGGGCCGTTCTGCTTCTCGGAATGCGTCCGGGTTCGCTGGGGGGTGCAAGTGCTGTCTCCTATTGCTTTGCCCGCGACACCCCGCTCGGACCATTGGTCGACGGACTGCGAATGTGGGAATTGACCTAAGGAGGGAGGTGCACGTAGGTATGCACCAGATCTCCAGTGCTCACCCACAGCACGGTTCAACCTGTGCCTGCACTCTGGAGGGTCCGGGCTAGAGTAGTCATCCAGCCTGGAGGAGTGGTGCCAAGGCTGGCGCACCAGAGCTCCAGTGCTCCCCACAGCCCGGTCCTTCCGGTGCCTCCTCAAGCACCAGGCCTCCTGTAGGTCTCCCCAGCCTGGTGGGTTCCTGTGGCGAGCCCCACGCACCAGGCTGTCTCTCCGTCTCCTCTCCTACAGGTGCCTTCCGTCTGTCCTGAGCCGCCACGAGCCGCCCGTCTGTCCAGTGGTGCCCTTTACTAGGGTCTCCAATCCAGGGTCGGTGACAAGGGTTGCCGCTCCTAAGGTGTCACAGAAAGTAGGCGAGACTATGGTGGAGTGGGGTCCTCGTACCGCTCCAGGCCGCCACCGCCGGTAAATGCCCACCCAAACCCTCCCCTATAGGTTCAGGTTTTGCGGCCAGAGTCCGCACCTTTGGGGGGGGTACTGTCACGTTCTGACCTCAGTTACTTTGGTATGTCTTTATTTTAGTTGGTCAGGGCGTGAAGTTGGGGTGGGCATTCTATGTTGTTTTTTCATGTTTATTGTTCTATTGTCCTTTTCTATGTGTTTGGCCTAGTATGGTTGTCAATCAGAGGCAGGTGTCAGTCGTTGTCTCTGATTGGGAGCCATATTTAGGTAGCCTGTTTCATTGGTGTTGTGTTGGTGATTCTTTTCTGTGTAGTGGATGTCACCTTACAGAACTGTTGCGTTTCGTTCTCCTTTGTTATTTTGTTTAGTGTTCTATGTTTAATAAATTAATGATGAACACTTACCACGCTGCGCTCTGGTCCTCACCTCATTCCAACGACGGAGCGTTACAAAAGTGAAATAAAAATAAAGGAGGTAGAAAGTACGAGGTATAGTAATGTGGCAATGACCTGTGATTTAGTGCGGTGTGGAGATACAAGACGACCGGAGGTTGAGCACAAGAGAAAGTGGTCGTCTACGGGGGTGTCCACTTGAAAAGAATAAACCAGTAGAAATGCGAAGGGGAGGGTGATGAGTCCCTGGGTGCGGAGTGAAGTTGGATAGACGTGAATGAAAAAAGAGGTGATAATTAGTAGACCAGACTCAGAGAAAACCATACAGTACGAGCACCCTCTGAGTGTGGAGAAAAAACGCACGAGTCTGACTGTAAGCAAAAAAACTACAAGCGCGCCGCAGGCCCTATCCTTTCTGTTCCCGTGTCCAAAAAGCGACCTTGGTGAGCGGTGCTGTAACTTCTGTGACACCGAAGCTCGTGATGTCAGAATGATCTGTCATTGCACAGAGAGGAGAGAGAGACCGAAAGAAGAGGAGAGAGGAAGGAGAGAGCTTCACCTAACAAGTCAGGCTTCCAGAAGGGTCACTCAACTGAGATGCCCGCGATTATCCTCTAGTCACGGCTAGGACTTCTTCTCGCGCTCTGCCAAAACTGCTACTCGTTTTCATCCCGCCTGGCTCTTCATCCTCTAGTATCTATCGTGCTCGCGACTTGCCACTCGAGCAAGCAGACATTGTGTTGACACCCAATTAGCAGGTCGCTCTTTCTATACGAGGTGCGCGCACGTCCATACTCAGTGTGCATTGCCTCATAATGATTTAGTGCAGGAGACCCACAAAATATTCGGGATGATCCATTCGTGAGATCTCGCTCTCTCACGCCCGCCTCTATCAGATCCTCCTCTCCACCTACTTTGGTGTGTCCTGGCTGATGGTGCTCACGAAGCATCTATTCCCAGTCGTCCGTCCGTTGCTCCATCCCTCTCTAGGGCTTGCCCCTTCTTGCCGCCTGTGTGCTTCATGGACCGATCATGACTCTCAGACCTTCCCTGGCTCCTCTCTGCACTTTCTCCTCGACAATAGAGGGGAAGCGTTGGGTTCTCATGGCCCATTGACTCTATTCAGAATCCTACCTCTTTCTACCCGCTCAGGGCTGATGATGTGCTCCAGGCTCTATCAATGCGCTCCTCTCCCACCCTCTCAGGGCTGGGTGTCTCAGGCTCTATCAGATCCTCCTCTCCACCCTCTCAGGGCTGGGTGTCTCAGGCTCTATCAGATCCTCCTCTCCGCCCTCTCAGGGCTGGGTGTCTCAGGCTCTGCACACTCCTGGATTGCATCCTACCTGGTCGCTCCTACCAGGTTACGTGGAGTGGATCTGTGTCTGCACCACGTGCTCTCACTACTGGTGTTCCCTAGGGCTCGGTTCTAGGCCCTCTCCTCTTTATTCTTTACACCAGCTCCATCATATCCTCTCATGGTCTCTCCTATAATTGCTAGGTAGATGACACTCAACTACTTCTCATTCCCCCCTTCTGACACCCACGTGGCAACATACATCTCTTCGTGCCTGGCAGATATCTCAGCTTGGATGTCGGCCCACCATCTCAAGCTCAACCTCGACAAGACGGAGCTACTCTTCCTCCTGGGAAAGGCCTGCCCTCTCCAAAACCTCTCCATCACGGTTGACAACTCCATGGTGTCCCCCTCCAAGAGTGTAAAGAACCAAAGCTTAAACCTGGACAACACCCTGTCATTCTCTGCAAACATCAAAGCAGTGACTCGCTCTTGCAGGTTCATGCTCTACAACATCTGTAGAGTACAACCTTTCTTCACACAGGAAGCGGCGCAGGTCCTAATCCAGGCACTCATCATATCCCGTCGGGACTACTGCAACTCCTCAGTGGCGCAGCAGTCTAAGGCATTGTATCTCTGTGCAAGAGGCGTCACTACAGTCCCTGATGCGAATCCAGGCTGTTTCACATCCGGACGTGATTGGGAGTTCCATAGGGCGACGCACAACTAGCCCAGCGTTGTCAAGGTTTGGCTGGGGTAGGCCGTCACTGTAAATAAGAATTTGTTCTTAACTGACTTGCCAAGTTAAATAAAGGTTAAAAAATATAAATGTAAAAATATAATTAGTAGAAAGAGGAGGAAGGGAAGCGCTACTAAGGTACACAATAGTACATTTTGGTAGATAGAAGATGCTCTTTGGGAAAAGGGGTAGATTGGTCATCAAAAAGAAAGGAGGACCAAGGCACTCTTCATATAATTTATTAAAATGCCTTTATTTGTATGGATGTTCAATAGAAACAAAGTTTTACGTGTCAGATTTTTTAAACTTTGTTTCTATTGAACATGCCCATACAAATAAAGGCATTATAATTAATTTTATGAAGAGTGCCTTGGTCCTCCGTAAAAATGTAACTGTTGGCTGGGCGCCTCGCTTGTGCCATCAAACCCCTGCAACGTATCCAGAATGCTGCAGCCCGCCTGGTGTTCAACCTTCCTAAGTTCTCCCATGTCACCCTGCTCCTCCATACACTCCATTGGCTTCCAGTCAAAGCTTGCATCCATTACGAGACATGGTACTTGCCTACAGAGCAGCAAGAGGAACTGCCCCTCCCTACCTTCAGGCTCTGCTCCAAGCCTACATCCCAACCAACGCACTCTGTTCTGCCACCTCAGGTCTCTTGGTCCTCCCTACCTTCAGGCTCTGCTCCAAGCCTACATCCCAACCAACGCACTCTGTTCTGCCACCTCAGGTCTCTTGGTCCTCCCTACCTTCAGGCTCTGCTCCAAGCCTACATCCCAACCAACGCACTCTGTTCGGCCACCTCAGGTCTCTTGGTCCTCCCTACCTTCAGGCTCTGCTCCAAGCCTACATCCCAACCAACGCACTCTGTTCTGACACCTCTGCTCTCTTGGTCGTCCCACCTCAAATGGAGGGCAGGTCCTGCTCAGTCCAGTCAAAGCTTTTCTCTGTTACTGGTACCCCAATGGTGCTAGGACAGGAGTCCCTTCCCATCTTCAGAACTCATCAAAGAGTATCTTAAATAAGAATTATCAGTCTTCTAATTCCCACCCAACAAAAACAAATTTTCCAACAGCACTGACTTTGCTGATAACTTCTTTATTGAGGAAGAATGTACTCACTACGACTGTGATATGTGGTGGTCTCAACTAGCTATATTAAGATGAATGCACTAACTGTATCTAATTGAAACAGTAATCAG
>NW_019950162.1:7339-8932 GCF_002910315.2 Salvelinus sp. IW2-2015 | reverse complement strand
ATGGGGATGAGGTAGTTGGGTGTGCTATTTACAGATTGGCTGTGTACAGGTACAGTGATCGGTAAGCTGCTCTGACAGCTGATGCTTGAAGTTAGAGAGGGAGATTTAAGACTCCAGCTTCAGTGATTTTTGCAATTAGTTCCAGTCATTGGCAGCAGAGAACCGGAAGGAAAGGCGGCCAAAGGAAGTGTTGGCTTAGGGGGTGACCAGTGAAGTATACCTGCTGGAGCGCGTGCTACGGGTGGGTGTTGCTATGGTGACCAGTGAGCTGAGATACGGTGGGGCTTTACGTAGCATAGACTAGATTACCTGGAGCCAGTGGGTTTGGCCACGAATATGTAGCGAGGGCCAGCCGACGAGAGCATACAGGTTGCAGTAGTATATGGGGCTTTGGTGACAAAACGGATGGCACTGTGATAGACTACATCCAATTTGCTGAGTTAATGTCGGAGGCTATTTTGTAAATGACATCGCCAAAGTCGAGGATCGGTAGGATAGTCAGTTTTACGAGGGTATGTTTGGCAGCATTTGTGAAGGAGGCTTTGTTGCGAAATAGGAAGCCGATTCTAGATTTAATTTTGGATTGGAGATGTTTGATATGAGTCTGGAAGGCGAGTTTACAGTCTAACCAGACACCTTGGTATTTGTAGTTGTCCACATAAGTCAGAACCGTCCAGAGTAGTGATGCTAGTCGGGCGGGAGTGTGCGGTCAGCAATCGGTTGAAGAGCATGCACTTAGTTTTACTTGCATTTAAAAGCAGTTGGAGGCCTCGGAAGGAGTGTTGTATGGCATTGAATTTTGTTTTGGAAGTTTGTTAGCACAGTGTCCAAAGAAGGGCCAGATGTATACAGAATGGTGTCGTCTGCGAAGAGGTGGATCAGAGAATCACCAGCAGCAAGAGCGACATCATTGATATATACAGAGAAAAGAGTGGGTCCGAGAATTGAACCCTGTGGTACCCCCATAGAGACTGCCAGAGGTCCGGACAACAGGCCCTCCGATGTTACACACTGAACTCTATCTGGGAAGTAGTTGGTGAACCAGGCGAGGCAGTCATTTGAGAAGCCAAGGCTATCGAGTCTGCCGATAAGAATGCTGTGATTGACAGTCGAAGCCTTGGCCAGGTCGATGAAGACTGCTGCACAGTATTGTCTTTTATTGATGGCGGTTATGATATCGTTTAGAACCTTGATCGTGGCTGATGTGCACCCACGACCAGCTCGGAAACCAGATTGCATAGTGGAGAAGGTACGGTGGGATTCGAAATGGTCAGTGATCTGTTTGTTAACTTGGCTTTTGAAGATTTTAGAAAGGCAGGGCAGGATGGATATAGGTCTAACAGTTTGAGTCTACAGTGTCTCCCCCTTTGAAGWCGGGGATGACCGCGGCAGCTTTACAATCTTTGGGGATCTCAGATGATACGAAAGAGAGGTTGAATAGGCTAGTAATAGGGGTTGAAWTTTTTTMGSCGGATAATGAGATGTTGGCCGGGGTAGGGGTAGCCAGGTGGAAAGCATGGCCAGCCGTAGAAAAATGCTTATTGAAATGATCAATTATCGTAGATTTATCGGTGGTGACAATGTTTCCTATCC
>NW_019950162.1:0-1349 GCF_002910315.2 Salvelinus sp. IW2-2015 | reverse complement strand
TGCAGCCTTCGATATTATTGACCATAACCTGTTGTTGAAAAAACTTATGTTGTGGCTTTTCAACCTCTTCCATATTGTGGATTCAGAGCTATCTATCTAATAGAACTCAAAGGGTTTTCTTTCATGATAGCTTCTCTAATGTCAAACATGTAAAGTGTGGTGTACCGCAGAGCAGCTCTCTGGCATTGAACAAGGCATATGTGTCCATGTATGCTGATGATTCAACCATATACTGTACGCATCGGCAACCACAGTTAATGAAGTCACTGAAACCCTTAACAAAGAGTTGCAATCTGTTTTGGAATGGTGGCCAGTAATAAACTGGTCATGAACATGTTTAAAACTAAGGGCATTGTATGTGGTACAAATCATTCCCTAAGTTCTAGACATCTGAATCTGGTAATGAATGGTGRGGCTGTTGAACAGGTTGAGTAGACTAAATTACTTGGCGTTACCTTAGATTGTAAACTGTCATTGTCAAGACATATKAACTCAGCAAAAAAAGAAACGMRCCTTTTTCAGGACCCTGTCTTTCAAAGATAATTTGTAAAAATCCATATAACTTAACAGATCTTRATTGTAAAGGGTTTAAACACTTTCCCATGCTTGTTCAATGAACCATAAACAATTAATGAACATGCACCTGTGGAACAGTCGTTAAGACACTAACAGCTTACAGACGGTAGGCAATTAAGGTCACAGTTATGAACACTTAGGAGACTAAAGAGGCCTTTCTACTGACTCTGAAAAACACCAGAAGAAAGATGCCCAGGGTCCCTGCTCATCTGCGTGAACATGCTTTAGGCATTCTGCAAGGAGGCATGAGGACTGCAGAGGTGACCAGGGAAATAAATTGCAAAGTCCATACTGTGAGACGCCTAAGCCAGCGCTACAGGGAGACAGGACGGACAGCTGATCGTCCTCGCAGTGGCAGACCACGTGTTACACCTGCACAGGATCGGTACATCCGAACAGCACATCTGCAGGACCGGTACAGGGTGGCAACAACAACTGCCCGAGTTACACCAGGAACGCACAATCCCTCCATCAGTGCTCAGARTGTCTGCAATAGGCTGAGAGAGGCTGGACTGAGGGCTTGTAGGCCTGTTGTAAGACAACAACGTCGCCTATGGGCACAAACCCACCGTCGCTGGACCAGACAGGACTGGCAAAAAGTGCTCTTCACTGACGAGTCGCGGTTTTGTCTCACCAGGGGTGATGATCAGATTTGCGTTTATCGTAGAAGGAATGAGCGTTACACCGAGGCCTGTACTCTGGAGCGGGATCAAGGTGGAGGGTCCGTCATGGTCTGGGGTGGTGTTGTCACAGCATCATCGGACTGAGCTTGT
>NW_019950161.1:0-8941 GCF_002910315.2 Salvelinus sp. IW2-2015 | reverse complement strand
AACCACAAGCATTATGAAAAGGTAATGTAAGAAAACTCCAATCACTATGAAAATTAATGTAGAAAACCCTAATCATCTATGAAAAGGTAAGTTAGAAACCGCCAAACCACTATGAAAAGGTAAGCTAGAAAACCCAATCATTATGAAAGGTAATGTAAGAAACCCCAATCATATGAAAAGGTAATGTAAAACCCCAATCATTATGAAAAGCCCACCTAGAAACCCCAATCATATGAAAAGGTAAGTTTTAGTTCCCAGTTTCCAACATTGCTGGTCTTGGCTGCTGTCTTTTCCAATAGCCGTGGAAAGTAGGGCGCTTTGACAGCACAAAACTGATAAGAATGGAAATTAAAATAAATAAAATGATATAACAGTCTCAGACAAAAGTTTGGACACACCTACTCATTCCAAGGTTCTTATTTTTTTTAAAAACTATTCTAAACATTTGTAGAATAATAGTGAAGACATCCAAATCCTATGAAACACATAACCACACATGGGAATCATGTAGTAACCACATTTTTTTTAAACAAATTAAATATATGTATTATTTGAAATTTCTTCAAAAGTAGCCCACCCTTTTACCTTGATGACAGCTTAGCACACAAACTTGGCATTCTTTCTACATGATTCCATATGTGTTATTCAAGTTTGATGTCTTCACTATTATCCTTACAATTAAGAAAAAGTAAAAAATAAAGAAAAAAAACCCTTGAATGAGTAGGTGCTGTCCAAAAACTTTTGTCTGTACTGTATATTACTTTAAAAAAATAATATAATATTAGTAACTAGCCTTATTAGTCTTGTATGAGCAAGGAAAAGAGTCATCATCACCCTGACTGTTTGTATAGCTGATTATTAGTGGCATTTCTTTGAAAATATTTACAAAACCAATTATGTTACTGTACCTCATTATAAATGAATGTGAAAAGCTCACTGCACGCGCTCTGTTCTCCTCCTCCTCCTCCTCCGCCTCCTCCTAAAGGGCCATCACGTTTGGGCGTCGTAGTAACAACTGGATTTGTATTATCCTCCCACGGTGGGCCAGCCAGGCCGTGACCGGTGCCTGTGTAGTGTTTATATACGGAGGAAGCCTGGTTCAGGGAGAGGCCAATATACTGTCTACTGGCCATGCAATGGCTAAGGAGCTCAGCGGCAACAGTGATCTGCCCCGACTATGCACCTATCCAAAGTAGACTCCTCCCTACCATAAAAAAAAACAGCTGCAGGCAAGCAACACAAATTTCTTTAGAAAATGTACCTATTTACTAGTTTAATTTTTGAATTTTTTTTTTAATTTTTATTTATATAATATACAGTGGGGGAACAAGTATTGATACACTGCCATTTTGCAGGTTTGCGACTTACCAGCATGTTAGAGGTCTGTAATTTATCATAGGCTACACTTCAACTGTGAGAACGGAATCTTAAAACAAAAATCCAGAAAATCACCATGTATGATTTTTAAGTAATTCCTTTGCATTTTATTGCCATTGACATAAGTATTTATACAGTCAGAAAAGCAGAACTTAATATTGGTACAGAAAACTTGTTTGCAATACAGAGATCATAACGTTTCCTTAGTTCTGGACCAGGTTTGCACACACTGCAGCCAGGATTGGCCCACTACCTCCATACAGACCTTCTCCAATCCTTCAGGTTTCGGGCTGTCGCTGGGCAATCGGAATTTCAGCTCCCTCCAAAATTTTCTATTGGATCAGTCTGGAGAACGCTAGACCACTCCGGACCTTGAGACATGCTTCTTACGGAGCCACTCCTTAGTTGCCTGGCTGTGTGTTTCGGGTCGTTGTCAGCTGGAAGACCCAGCCACGAACCCATCTTCAATGCTCTTACTGAGGGAAGGAGGTTGTTGGCCAAGATCTCGCAGAATACAGGCCCATCCACCTCCCCTCAATACGTCTGCAGTCGTCCTGTCCCCTTTGCAGAAAAGCAGCCCAAAGAATGATGTTCCACCTCGATGCCTTCACGTTTGGATGGTTCTTGGGGTTTGTACTCATCCGTCTTTCTTCCTCCAAACAACAGCGAGTGAAGTTTTAGACCAAAAAAAGTTATATTTTTGTCTCATCAGACCACATGACCTTCGCCCATTCCTCCTCTGGATCATCCAGATGGTCATTGGCAAACTTTCAGACGGGCCTGACATGCGCTGGCTTGAGGCAGGGGGACCTTGCTCGTTCTATGAAAAATCCACGACCACAACACTGTAAACTGCGTCTCTGTGCCGCTGCATGATTTTTATCCAATGACGGCGTAGTGTATGATTATATACTAATGGTTTCTTGAGACTGTGGTCCCAGCTCTCTTCAGCAGGTCAATTGACCAGGTCCTGCCGATGTAGTTTCATGGGCTGATCCCTCACCATTCCTCATGATCATGAAATGCCCACATGAAGATCTTGCATGAGCCGCAGACCGAGGGTGCATTGACCGTCAATCTTGAACTTCTTCCATTTTCTAGATAATTGCGCCAACAGTTGTTGCCTCTCACCAAGCGTGCTTGGCCTATTGTCCCGTAGCCCATCCCAAGCCTTGTGCAGGTCTACAATTTTATCCCTGAATGTCCTTACAACAGCTCTCTCGTCTTGGCCATTGTGGAGAGTTGGAGAGTCTGCTTTTGATCGAGCGTTGTGGACAGGTGTCTTTTATACAGGTAACGAGTTTCAAACAGGTGCAGTATAAACAGGTAAGACGAGTGAGGAACAGGAGGGCTTCTTAAAGAAAAAACTAACAGGTCTTCGAGAGCCGGAATTCTTACTGTTGGTAGGGTGATCAAATACTTAGTCATGCAATTTAAAATGCAAATTAATTACACCTTAAAAATCATACAAGTTGATTTCGATTTTGTTTTAGATTCCGTCTTCTCACAGTTGAGATGTACCTATGATAAAAATACAGACCTCTACATGCTTTGTAAGTAGGAAAAATCTTGCAAAACTCGCAGTGATCAAATTTACTGTCTCCCCACTGTATATACTATAGATATATATATAATATAATATAACTATTAGATATATATTTATTTATTCTTGCATAGGGACAGAACAATAGACCAGAAAGATGCAGTCCCTGTTTATTCAGTGACGTGAGCCGTAACACATTGCATTGACCCTAATCTTCTCTTCAGGGTAAATGTTTTGTGTATGGTTCGAAGATATGCGGACTGTCTCATTGCTGAGGGACAGCGGCCATAAATTCAACCTTTGACAAAGTAAGTGTTTAAATTTGCTAAATTGTAATTACTTCGCTACTATTGGCCTATTTATTGCCTTTACCTCCTATAACTCCATTTGCACACATTGTTCTACCAGATTTTTCTATTGTTGTATCGACTGACGTTGTTATTCAACATGTTGTAACTCTGCTTGTTGTATGTGTCCGCACTGCTTTGCTTTATCTTGGCCAGGTCCAGTTGTAAATGAGACTGTTTTTCTCAACTGGTCTACCTGTTAAATAAAGGTGAAATAAATATAAAATAAATAAAAAGTGAAGCAACAGTGGTTTTAAGTTCAGGTCTACAGTAATGAACACATTGTTATATTCATAGGGCGCCAATCCTCACTGCTGTGCAAGCCAATCCTCATTAAAATCCCTCTACCTTCTTCTAGTATCAATAAATCCTCACTTGCTTCTAGATATAAAATCCTTCACTTCTTCTAGATTATAATCCTCACTTCTTATCATTAATTTTAAATAAATTTCCCTCCCACTTCGACTTAATTCTAATAATCCTCACTTTCGACCTTATATTATAATCCTCACTTCGACTTATATCTTTAGTAGTAATCACTCACCTCTTCTTAATTATTAAAGCCTCACTTCTACTTAATTTATAACCTCCTCCACTTCGACTTAATATAATACCTCACTTCGTACTTCAATGTTATCAATCCCTCACTTCGACTTAATATATAATCCTTCACTCTTCTTGATCTATAATTGTCACTTAGTCTTGCATTGTATCAAATTGGGATAAATAAGATGAAAAATGTGACTAGTGGAAGTCTTTGTATTCGCTTTACCTGAAGACTGTTCATAAAAATGCACGTGTGATAGTAACGCTCCTGTTGCTTGTTTTCTTTTGTGCAGGATAACATTCTGGTTAATAGTTCCCTATATATGTTTTATTAAAGGCTTATAGTTATAGATCGTAAATACTAACATATTAGTGCATAGATACGAATGTGTAGTAACACTTATAACACATTGGTGGGATATGCACACACACACACAGCAGAATAACATTGTGTTAGTCGTTCATAAACGCGTTAAATTGTTCGGTTTAATAAAATGGGTAATAAACAGAATAACAGTATATATCCACTATGTTGTCTTTTCAGGAAACATTGTGTGTTAATCGGCCACTCTGCTGGGCCCACCTAGCAGCTGCTAACCGTGTGTTCATGGTCGAGGGACGAGACGAGGCTCTTTATAAGAAGCGCAAAAGAAGCAGACAGAGATCACCTGGCAATCAGAGGAGTTACAGGTCCAATACGTGGTTTATAGTTACAGCGTCAATATGTGGTTTATAAAGTTACAGGGTCAAACGTGGTTTATAGAGTGACAGGTCAAATACGTGGTTATAGAGTTACAGGTCAATACTGTTTATAGAGTACAGGTCAAATACGTGGTTGTTTTATAGATTACAGAGTCAATATGTGGTTTATAGAGTTAAGGTCAATATGTGGTTATAGAGTTACAGTCAAAACGTGGTTTATAGAGTTACAGGTCAATACGTGTTTATAGTTACAGGTCAATACGTGGTTTATAAGAGTTTACAGCGTCAATACGTGTTGTATAGAGTTACAGTCCAATATGTGTTTATAGAGTACAGGTCAAACTGGTTAATAGTTACAAGGTCAATACGTGGTTTATAGAGTACAGGCAAACGTTTTATACAGTTACAGGCAATACGTGTTATTAGTTACAGTCAATACAAATGGTTTTATAGAGTTACAGGTCAATAGCGTGGCTTATGGAGTTACAGGTTCAATACGTGGTTTATAGAGTTCACAGGTTCAATACGTGTTTATACATTACAGGTCAATACGTGTTTTATAGTTACAGGTCAATACGTGTTTATAGAGTACAGTCAATACGTGGCTTATGGAGTACAGGTCAATACGTGGTTTATTAGAGTACAGGTCAATACGTGTTTATAAGTTACAGTCAATACGTGGCTTATAGTTACAGGTCCAATACTGGTTTATAGAGTTAACAGTCAATACTGGTTATAGAGTTACAGGTCAAACGTGGTTAATGGAGTTACAGGTCAAATAACGTGGCTTATAGAGTTACAGGTCAATACGTGGTTTATAGAGTTACAGGTCAATACGTGGTTTATAGATTACAGTCAATAGTGGTTTAAGAGTTTACAGGTCAAATTACGATGTTTAATAGAGTTAACAGGTCAATACGTGGTTTATAACATTACAGGTCAATACGTGGTTTATACAGTTACAGGTCAATACGTGGCTTATGGAGTTACAGGTCAATACGTGCTGTTTATAGAGTTACAGTCAATACGTGGTTGTGGTTTTCTACATTCTTGTACCAGGACTTCCACTGGAAATAGAGTTTTCCATACTGGAAGTATTTCAGCATCTCCAGCACAGCTCTAGTCAGACAGTATATCCGCCTGGGGAGAGGACACACACACACACACACACACACACACACACACACACACACACCCATGTACATCTCAGAACCGATAAACAAATATGAGTCCTGCTTGCCAGACTCATGGCGTGGGAAGAGACTATACAAATCAGAACCTCATAACAATGTGTATGTCCCAAATGGCACCCTATTCCCTATATAGTGCACTACTTTTGACGAGGGCCCATAGGGTTCTGGTGCTCTATGTAGGGAATAGGGTGTCATTCAGGGGACACACACAATATAACAGTGAAGATAATAGTAGTGCTGGAATGTTAAATTACCTTGGCTTCAGAGCCTCAATGTACTTTTTATAGCCCGGCTTGTTAGGCCAGCCATACATCCACTGGGCTACGAGAGAGATGGAGTAGGGGATGCCCACTAACAAGGCCCCTGCAGCCATGGGTAGAGACATGCTGTACTTCAGTCCAATCCTAGAGAACAACACACGGAGAGAGAGAAGGAGGGAGAGAGGCACAGAGAGGAGAGACAGAGAGAGGAGAGAGGGGGAGAGACACAGAGCGAGAGACAGAGAAGGAGAGAGAGAGACACATAGCGAGAGACAGAGGGAGGAGAGAGGAGAGCGACAGAGAAGGAGAGAGAGGGAGAGAGCGAGAGGGAGAGAAGGAGAGAGAGAGAGACACATAGCGAGAGACAAAGGGAGGAGAGAGGAGAGCGACAGAGAGGGAGAGAGAGAGAGACACAGAGGGGGGGTTAGTAATCATTGTTGCATAATAATATGCCAGTTCGTGGCTCCCGAGTGGCGCAGCGGTCTRAGGCACTGCATCTCCGTGCAAGAGGCGTCACTACAGTCCCTGGTTTGAATCCAGGCTGTATCACATCCGGCCGTGATTGGGAGTCCCATAGGGCGGCGCACAATTGGCCCAGCGTCGTCAGGGTTTGGCCGTGGTAGGCCGTCATTGTAAAATAAGAATTTGTTCTTAACTGACTTAGTCTAGTAAAGGTTAAAGGTTAAATAAATACAAATAAAAATGATCAAGATAAGCTATTGAATGGCACTGGTAAGTAAAACATGCTGAGTATGCTTCTCACATGTTAATGAAGAGTTAGCAAACTGCTGAAAATAGTCATGTACAGTATTGAATGGCACTGGTATACAAGCGAACATGTTATTTTGAGTATGCGTGTACTCACATATTTAGTGATCCAAGTTGAGACGCTGTATCTGCGGGACTGTTTCCTGTAAGAGGAAGGCAAAGCAGGACAGACAATGTTAGACTATTAAACCAACTGCTCCATAGATGATTCAAATAACCAAGGTCCAGACCTAGGACCATGATTAGTTAATTCTTTGGAGCAGGTGTCTTAGTGCCAGGGTGGAACAAAAAGCTGGCTGCTCCACAGTAAGCAGAGGGAGACTGGAAAAGTACTGTTTGAGGTTCTACTATGCAATGAGTTCTGAAGTTCCAAAATTCCAAATTCCAAATTCCAAATTCCACTATAATCGGTTATCTGTCATCGGTCAAGATGCCCTGAACCAGAGCCAACCTAGCTGAAGGCATGGGAAAACTTGTTTTGGATGATTTCTGGTATTTTATCAAAATAAATAAATCGCAGCACGTTTTAGGACTCATTCAGCAGTATTTACCTGATTTAAGTACAATACCATTGGAAATTCATATTGAAAGTTCAATTTATATTGCTAAAACTTAAGTTGAAAATAGATGCTGTCCTGCTGTCATGTTGACAAGATATTTTGATAAATGTCAAAACACAGTTTTAAGGTGTAAGGTGACCCAATCAATAACCAATATTAGAACCCGTTTGTATATGATTGAAAACATACAAAAATGCCGTCTACACATACAGCAACAATTTACACAATGAACTCTTGTGAAACAGCTGTGAAAACCAACCTGAAATATTCAGAATTGAAATATACTCAACTTTGATCTTTTCTTCGTAGCAGTTCTGTCATTCACTTTATTTTCACATATTTTTTTTGTACAGCTTCACATGGCAATCAGATGAAATACTTAATTCTGGGTGTGTGGATATAGAGGCGAGGTGGTATGTGTGGTGGGTGGTTCTCGCTGTCACTTGTTCTGCAACAGGCACCAGTCTCAGAAGGGGAACTTGAAGAGGAGAAACTGCAGTGTCCAGGCACTGCTATCTCTTTGTTCTGATGTTTCAGTGCTAGTGTTTTTTAGTTAATCTGTGTATCTCACATAACAGTATATATGTGCCCAGAGTATAGAGCTAGAACCTTCTAGGCAACAGCCTTAGCAACGGAAGCTTAGAACTCAATCGAATCTCATTGTGACAGCAGAGGGGGGGGCACTTTTTGCAGTAGGGACACTATTTGGCATTCTACACATTTGCCATTGGGCGTAGATAAAATGTCCTCCAATTCTACACTTTTCCCATTAAACCTAGTGCCATTTTTAAATGATATCTGAGAGTGATAAAAAAATCAACGGAGGCCCCCTGGAGGTCACGAGCCACTGGGAACGCTGTCCCTGCATGCCCTCGTCCGGGTATTCAGCCTATGATTGACTACACGTTTAGATAACTGGCTAGACTAACTCCATTCTAGGATTGTTAGCTTGACATGTGCTAATTTGAGTGACTGTCAATGACTGACAACAACAAAAAACTAGAGAAAAACTGCTGATTCAAAACTACTTTTTTTAACTTGCACGCATGTGTTTATTCTGCTATTCTAACACACAACAGTGTGAGATCACAAAGTTATGTCCTGGACTGTTGCCCTAGCAACATGTGACACAAAGTTGTGTCCTGGAACTGTTCCTAGCGACCGGGGCCTAACGATCGCTTATGCCTGGGAGCCAGCCCTGTGCCTTCACGGAAAAGTTCATAAACCACTGATCTAATTATTAAACGAATCACGTGTAACATAGGATATCAACAGTGACAACGGGTTGGCTGCTATTTAAGTGATAGTTTTGACTGTCAAATCAAATGTATTTTGTGTGTGTTAAAACGCTTTTATAGAAGATACCCATTCTAAAGTGATTATCAAGTCTGGGCTCCCCAAGCATGTGATCCACTCAACGGTCACAACCAATATCTAGTTTTTTTTTACACAGCAATTATATTATGTCATCGTGAAGTGACTGTACCTTTTATTACTAAGTCACCCAACTCCAGGTAAAAGGACGTGTAATTCCAGCAAAATGTTATGGGGTGAAATGCAAGTTGTATAAGGCAGTAACACAAACTGTCCACATTAGGGGGGGGAAAAACGCATTAGGCCTACGTAAAGGGATAACGCCGACGTT
>NW_019950160.1:13561-19146 GCF_002910315.2 Salvelinus sp. IW2-2015 | reverse complement strand
AGTCTACACAGTCCAGTGCATTTTAGAGTTGAAGAGCACTAACTACAGATACACATGCTTGGTAGAGCATCTCAAAGACTAAATTCAATATAGAAGCAGTCTGAGGATAGTGAGAAACAGATTATGTTTTACTATTGTAACATGCAGTGATGAGAATTCTATTGTCCCCATCAGGAGCCCAGGCTTTTGTCATAGATGGTAGAGTTCTCATCTCTGGACTATTCATTCCGCTGAAGCACTTCTTTCTCTCTACATCCATTGGCTACATTGGTGACGAGGGTGGGATCCTTCCGATACACCTATGGGGCCTGGGGAAGATACTTCAAATACTGCCACCTTTAATATTTAATATAGACACCTTTAATATTTGTCTCCCCACTCAATAAATGGTGAAACTGTAACGGCGTTCCTCCTCCTCTTCATCCGAAGAGGAGGAGCAGGGATTAAACCAAGGTGCAGCGCGTTGAAATGACATACTGAAGTTTATTTCAACAAGAACAAAACGAACTATACTTGAAATGATACAAAATAACAAAACGAAAGTAGACAGACTTAGAACGACGAACTTACATGAAACACGAAGAACGAACGAACAAGTACTTACTACAAAACAAACGAACGAACGAACGAACGAACGAACGAAACAGTCCCGTATGGTGCAAACATATACACAGACACAGGAGACAACCACCCACAAACAAACAGTGTGAACAGCTAACCTATATATGGTTCTCAATCAGAAGACAACGTCAAACACCTGTCTCTGATTGAGAACCATATAAGGCTGATTACAATAGACCTAAACATAGAAACACAAAACATAGAAATGCCCACCCACACTCACGTCCTGACCGACTAACACATACAAAACAACAGAAAATAGGTCAGGAACGTGACAGAAACACTAAATGTGAGGGTGTTCTTTGTTCAAATATACAGTATGCATGAAACGTACACTATGGAAAACATGCTTCACAGTCAGTCATAGTTCGTAGTAGAATAATGGATTGGCAAGAATTTGGCACCGTCAAATTTTAGAAGGTTAGTAGGAAAGTTTGGCTTGTCTTTTAAACCTCTTAAATGTATTCACTGAAAATGTAGTATTTGAAACTTAAACATTCATTTCCCAACTGCTTTTTCTATAATCCTGCAGACTCCTTATCATTCTCCAAACCTTATATTCCAATGCATCCAACGTTATGCATGCCCACCATGGTATTGGGCAGCTACTGACATTTGAGAACTCATCTGGTTTACAAAACAAACTCAAGCCATCTTATTGCAGAGCACATTGTATACATTTTGCCCAGCTGTTTTTTAGAGAAGATTCAATTTCTAGGTATGCTATATGTGTAGGATATGCTGTGTTGGCTAATATGCATATTCTATGCAAAGTATTTGATTTAATGTTTCTTTACGCCTGCAATTAGTTACTTGAAATTAGTCATATAATCATGCCAAAACATGATTCAAAAATGGAATTCAGCAGGCAAATTTACATTTACAGTAGCTGGCTAGGATAGTCAAACCGTAACATTGGCTATCATTCAATAAATTGGCTAAGTGGTCAACAGAGTTACCTCTTCATTCTATCAATACAATTTGTATTGCATGCTGCAAATTTCAAGTGCACTCAAAAACAGATATTTATCTTATTTCAGACTTTGGGAGCTCATCACACAAATACAGAAATCAGCTCGAGTTTTAATAACAGCAGACAGAGTGTTGAAATATACTTTGTATGATAATGTGCAAGAATTGAATGTGCCAACATTTTTATAGTCATCATAACAATGTTTTACTGTCATATACAAAATATCAGCTCCTCCCTCGATGGGGATTGATTCGGCCCACCACCTAATACTGTAAAACGTTCTATTTTTGCATACAGAGAATGTGTCATGTGAAATTGCATTGTTACCCGCTATTCGTTGCATCCCCATATCTAATTAATCAGCTTTTGTCAAAACCGAAATGAGTATGACATCTGGTCATTTTTAGTATACTCGATTTTCAAAATGTCACATACTATAAAGCTTTCACAAGTATGGGTATTCGGACATGACCCCGGTGTCTTTTGGGAAATCTCAATTATACTCCTCGTGTCTTCTCTCCTTCTCGAAACCCATTGGAGGAGAAGGTCAGAGGGGAGGGACCTCTGGCTTTCTCATCCAATTGGTTTTGAGAAGGAGGTGAGAAGAGAGGAGTATGCAATTGAGATGCTCCCTTTCTCTTCCAGGTAGGCTATAGCAAACACACCTCTCCCCACCTGTTCGCCACTTCCTTCATTCCTACATTCTCGGGCGCTCTTTTTAGTCCACAATAGAGAGCAATAGTAATGGCGTCTGGGTTTGTGGAGGGGTTTTGGATAAACGCCGAATATAAGGTCTGTGATAAACACAGGCTTAGGAGATCTTATATGTTTTGTTCTATGAGATAATACTATGCTACAGACTCCAAATACACTGACAGAGATGCCAAAATACGCTTGTAGGGAGCAACTGTGTTGGCTGGATACAAGGTTGTCTTTTATGTGGTCAGGGTCCACTGAGTGAGCTTCATTGAGGACACCTGCTGTCGGGTGTGGCGTTATTAGGGAAAGGGTGTTGAAAATGGTTGACTTGACTGAACATAGACAGAGAGATATAATGTGTGGCTTTAGTTCAACAACAAACAGACATGCTTACTGTACATTAGCTTGGTGAATGGGACCTACCCACATGCAGGGTGTAGTCAATTTTAATTGGTTTAGGGCAGAACAAACGTGATTGGTTTCTAAAAGTTCAATGGGCAAAGTTTGCCAGATGCACAACGTTTGAAAACATGTTTTGAACTGAGAATCTTGTAAATAAAACGTTTTGAAATCATTGTGTTACAGTAGTCAGACAAGTGTGACAATATCGCTAAGATACAACTGGTCTCCTGACTTGAAGCAAATAGTAAAATGTAGCAAGCTAGCAGCAACATGCTAAGCTAAGCATTTAGAAACCTCTTAGTTACTAATGTTAAATGAATACATAGAACTAGCTAGCTAGGTGTTGAACATACAAGTAAGTAATTTGCTTTATTGAAATGTTAAGTTGAATAAGCCATATGAACTTTAAAAAATGGGGATGACAATTATGCTGCCCCAGGGGCAACGGCAACGTAAGAAGCTAAGCTAAACAGAGCTAGTTGATTAGCAGATAGCTAACTCTTACTAATGTTGAGTCATAGAATAGAACTAGCTAGCTAGTTAGGTTTCAAATATACCTGTCACATGTGCTCCCTCTCCAGCCTCTAGGTCACCAGGCTGCTCATTATAGCGCACAACTGTCACCATCGTTACGCGCACCGGCGCATCATCAGACTCACCTCGACTCCATCACCTCCCTGATTACCTTCCCTATATATGTCACTCCCTTTGTTTCCTTCCCCAGGCGTTATTGTTTCTGTTCCAGTGTCATGTCTGTGCCGTGTTCGTGGTTTGTATTATGTTGCGTTTATTTATTAAAACACTCACTCCCTGAACTTACTTCCTGACTCTCAGCGCACATCGTTACATATTAACGCCTCACCTAAGGGAAGAAGCATTAGGGAGTGTTTTTTTGTGTCAGTGGGAATGAAGTCGGGTCCGGGAGCAGCTTCAGGCTCAGCCAGATCGCCAGGCTCCCCTGCCTCCGCCGGTTCGTCAGGCTCTCATGCCTCAGCCGGTCTGTCAGGTTCCAGCGCCCCAAGCCGGCGACAGGTTCCTGCGCATCAGCAAAGGACGCCCTTTGGTTGGCGTCCTGCGGCTGGAGCCGAACACGCCGGGGAGGGGGTACCGTTACGTATGCCCCCGCGCCTCAGCAGAGGTGACAGGTCCGCTCCTGATTGTCATTTTGGTTGTCAGCCTGCCCAGCTGGAACCGACAGGCTGGGGAGGGGGTACTGTCACGTGTGCTCCCTCTCCGGCCTCTAGGTCCCCAGGCTGCTCGTTATGGCGCACACCTGTCACCATCGTTACGTGCACCTGCGTGTCATCAGACTCACCTGGACTCCATCACCTCCCTGATTACCTTCCCTATATATGTCACTCCCTTTGGTTCCTTCCTCAGGCGTTATTGTTTCTGTTCCAGTGTGCATGTCTGTGCGTTGTTCGTGTTTCGTATTATGTTGCGTTTAATTTAAACACTTACTCCCTGAACTTACTTACTGACTCTCAGCGCACATCATTACAATACCAGTAACTTAGCTCCTGCTTATTACAAATACTTAGTTGAATAAGGTACATAAACTTAAAAATTGGAATGGACTGTTAAAATGCTAAACTGAACTAGCTGGCTAAGCAGCTCTTACTAATGTTGAATCGTAAAATTGAGGTAGGTCTCAAATATGCCAGTACATGAAAAAAATAGCAAAAATAAGTGGTAAGAGATGAAACTGGAATGCACTGTTTAAATGCTGCTCCAGGGGTCTTCATGTTAGTCTGGGTAAAGATAACCATAGGATAGAATTTAGATAAGTGCATTACTTTTTGTATTACCTAGTGTGCTTGAAGTCTGCTCTTGGGGCACCAAGTGATCTTGACCCCAAATAAAATGTCTGCCCCTGGTGCAGCATAAAGTCTGTTCTAATTGTTGTGTTTATAAAACAAATATGAACCTTTTCACACGTACCAACAAACGTGTGTGATATTTCTACAGTGGTCCCTGCAGTGTACGTGTAGCGTGGTTCGTTCTGCGTTGTGTGTTTTCAATTAGGACGCTGCCACAACTGACGGTCTGCTCGTTGAACTCTTTTTATTTGCCCTGCACACAAAGAGACAACACACATGTTACCCTTGGCGCAGTCACAGCTCTCGGGCACCTTGCTAGCCGAGGGTCAGGCAAAAGAGCGCCAAAAGGAATTAACAGGTGCTGCATGCACACACTCGCTGCACAACAGCATATACAAGTAAAACTATACAGAACATAATTCTGACAAAATAAAAGACATACCTGCACACGAAGAGACAACACACACGTTACCCTTGGCGCAGTCACAGCTCTCGGGCACCTGCGCGAGCACATGGACACTCACTCAACCACTGTCACAAGTACTCACAAGTTACAACAGATACCCCAGTCAGTGAGCTCTGTGAAACTTGTTAACATAAATTCCTACACTGTCCACACTATAACAAACTTATGGTTGCAAAACAGTACATTGTATAACCTTATGACGGTTGTATATTAAACCGTTTCGGAGCCAAGGACAACATACCTTGCTAGCCGAGGGTCAGGCAAAAGAGAACGATAAAGGGGTATGGGAATACAGATAACCCGCGATGGGCCAAACCAAAATATACAAAACTTTTACAATCACATGTATGTACAATATTGGTATGAAAAAGTGTTTGTACACCAAATAAAAACATTAGCTATGCAGCTGTAATTAAATAAAAAATACACTGAATTATTATTATTATTATCAAATTATTAACATCCCCTCTTGACCTGGCCTATTTGAATTGGTCCTTGTGTGCAATTTGGTGCTTAATCTAGGGGAACAACATCACACTGCTACATACGCTCAAACCAGTTTGATTATAACGCGTATTTGCAGTGTACGCTCAAACCAGTTTGA
>NW_019950160.1:10205-10523 GCF_002910315.2 Salvelinus sp. IW2-2015 | reverse complement strand
AACGCGTATTTGCAGTGTACGCTCAAACCAGTTTGATTAGAACGCGTATTTACAATGTCCAGTTTCGATTGACGCAACAGTCAGCGTTTGAGCTGGTCACAATGTTTTTTTCACAGAAACACTTTGCACAAACACAGTCCTTGCAAAGTTATGTCCTGAATGTGAGCAGTTTATTATTGGATGGAATGTTCAGACATTCACAGAAGTAGCGACAGCATAACACAATTCTCATCCATACCGGAAAATGTAGGTTGCATTTGTCCTCGTGCTAACAGAGGAAAGTTTGGCGTAACAGAAGCGGTCATATTTAGATATTTA
>NW_019950160.1:5654-10198 GCF_002910315.2 Salvelinus sp. IW2-2015 | reverse complement strand
ACAGAGAGAGAGAGACGGAGTGATAGACAGAGAGAAGAGAGAGACGGGGAGTGATAGACGAGCAGAAGAGAGGGACGGAGTGATTTTAGACAGAGAAAGGGAGAGACGGAGTGATAGACAGAGAGAAGAGAGAGACGAGTGATATTTTATTTTTTTTTTTTTTTTTTTTTTTGTTTTTTTTTTTTTTCTTTTTTTTTTTTTTTTTTTTTTTTTTTTTTTTTTGTTGTTTTTTGTTTTTTTTTTTTTTTTTTTTTTTTTTTTTTTTTTTTGTTTTTTTTTTTTTTTTTTTTTTTTTTTTTTTTTTTTTTTTGACAGATGAAGAGAGAGATGGAGTGATAGACAGAGAGAAAGAGAGGACGGAGTGGATTAGACAGAGAGAAGAGAGACGACTGGAGTGATAGACGGATAGACGAGAAGACAGAGAGAGACGAGAGTAAAAGGGGAGTGATGAAAAGTGGATAGCCGAGAGAAGAGAGAGACGGAGTGATAGACGAGAGGAGACGGAGTGACAAGAGAGAGAGGACGGAGTGATAGACAGAGGAAGAGAGAGACGGAGTGATAGACAGAGAAGAGAAGAGACGAGAGTGGATAGACAGAGAAGAGGAGACGGAGTGATAGACAGAGAGAAGAGAGAGAGGAGTGAATAGACAGAGAAGGGAGAGATGATAGACAGAGAGGAGCGACACGTGAGATAGACAGAGAGAGAGAGACGTAGTGATAGCAAGAGAAGAGAGAGACGGAGTGATAGGACAGAGAGAAGAAGAGACGGAGATGCGAAAAGAGACGGAGTGATAGACAAAAAGAGGATGATAGAAGAGAGAGACGAGTGATGCGGGAAGAGAGACGGGTAAAAGAGAAGACATGATAGACAGAGAAGAGAGAGAGGTAGACAGAAGGGATGTAGGAGGAAATGGAGTGAGACGAGAAGAAGAAGACGGAGGAGACGAGGTAAGGACAGTAAAAAGATGAGACGAGATAGAGGAGGAAGAGGAGAGCGGTAGACGAGGAAGAGAGAGACGAGTGAAGACAGAGAGAAGAGGAGTGACTAGACGAGAGAGTGAAGAAAAGGGAGAGAATGAACGAGAAAACTAAGACAGAGATAATATAACAATCTTACATTATAACTTACAGCCTTACTCCTTATATTTACTAGGGCAAGTCAGTTAAGAACAAATTCTTATTGTACCAATGACGGGCTACCGGGGATAGTGGGTTTAAACTTGCCTTTGTCAGGGGGAACAGAAGAGATTTTCCTTGTCAGCTCGGGATTCCATCCCAGCAACCTTTCAGTGGACTGGCCAACGCTCTAACTACATAGGCACTCTCCATCCTTCTCTCTCTTCTCTCCTCTTCTCTCTCTCTCTCTCTCTTCTCTCCTCTCTTCTTCTCTCTCTCTCTCTCTCTCTCTCTCTCTTCTCTCTCTCTCTCTCTTCTCTATCTCTCTCTCTATCTCTCTCTCCTATATCTATCTTCTCTATCTCTCTCTTCTCTCTCCCGGTAGAGACCCTCCCTCGTATTTACGTTATGTCATACTGTAGGTTTTCAGGCAGACTCCATCTGCTGATTAGCAGCGCCAATATGTGTTCCAGTCACCCAGATGAGATTGAGGCGCCGATACCTTATCACTAATGTCCTCTGCTCACACACACTGCACTGTACAAATGGGAGCTGCTCGCTACCTCGCTCACTACAACACCCAGACAAATGAACGTGTGTGTGTGGCTGGGGGGGATTGTGTGTGTGTGTTTGTACATTCCTCTGTGCGTGCATGCCTACATTTACATGTCAGAATAGGGTGAATTCAGGTTCATACTGTATATACAACATATACCACACATTATACAATCCTACAATTACATCATGAGAAGTCATAGGAGTGATATTGCCCATGTTAACTGAGATTGATAATCCTTGCATGGGGAGACACCAGAGGATTTCCCTTTTCCTCTGGTATGTTATGTTAAAGACTGTTGACCTGGGATGTCCTGCTACGGTACAGTTATATCACAGAGGGCTCCTGCTGTGTCTCTCCCTGCCTTGCCAACCATCATCATTAATACTGGGAGAGGGAGGGAGGGGAGAGAGAGAGAGAGAGAGAGAGAGAGAGGGAGAGAGAGAGAAGCAGGGAGGAGGAGGTGAGAGGGGCAGAGAGGCTGATTGCTGTGAAATATGGTGGATGTATTAAATTATGGCTGAAAAAGTTACAACTCTAATAAATTGTATTTATGTTAATGGTTAGTTCTGATTTAATGGCTCTATTAAAGGGAAATATGTGGGCTGACAATCTCTCTCTCTGCCCCTCTCTTTCTCTCCGACTCTCCTCTCTTTCCCACCCTTTTTTCATTTTACCTCTCTCCCTAAATGTCATTTTCTCTTTTCTCTTTCCCTTTTTTATCCTCTGCCTTTCTCTACTCTACCCTTCTTTCTCTCTCTATCCCTCTCTCCCCCCTTTCTCTCTCCAGTCCCCCAGAGTGTTGCCCCTCCCTCTAGTCTCCAGAGTGGGAGTGGCTTCAGTGTCCAGGTGAGCTGGGCCCCGCCCCTCCAGGTGAGAGGAGTGATTGACAGGTACGAACTGAGGGCCTACGACCTGGATCAGCCTGACTCAACACCTGTTACTGCCTCTTACCTGTCCACTGGTATAACCACACAAGTCAGACACACACACACTTGCTACACGCACAGAGGCACGCACACACACGGATGCAAGGAGGTACAGCGCCACACACACACACACACACACACACACACACACACACACACACACACACACACACACACACCACACACACACCACACACCACACACACACACACACACACACACACACACACACACACACACACACACACACAAAGGGAGGGTGGGGAAAAAGGGGGACTAATGCTGGCAACCACCTGAGCTGGTCTAGCCCAGATACCAGTGATGTCATATTAGAGAACTCTCCATCTCCACCTCTCTCCTCCCCTCTCACTTTATCTCTTTTACGATGATGATGCCGTCTCTATGATTCGTCACTTCTCCCATCCTCTCTGCCATGTCTCCGGGCAAATAGGAGATTGGCCCTCCTCTCCTCCTCTCCTTTTCCTCCCCTCTCTCTGTTTCCCTGGCACCTGCTGAGGTGAGCGGCGATAAGGCCGTCTTAATTTATGATGGCCCTGACACCCGACGTAGAATTACTCCGACAGATAAAAACACAGGAAGCAAATGAGTGTGTAATGYGAGTAGAGTGYGGCCTAATTGAATTAAAATATGGGTGAGTGAGAAGAGAGAAAGAGAGAGACATCTGGCCAATTACAGCGCGACAGAAAGGCTGTATAGCGCCGGTCGTCCCACGGCCCAGTCAACACGACAGCCATATATCCGGCGCGAGCGAGCCAGATAGCCACTCAAAGATCTCTCAGAGATCTCCCTCTCACCACCTCGTCCCTCTCTTCCTCCCCTCGGTCGACCCCTTCCAACAGGAGCCTCTATGTTTCAGATGATGATGAATTTAATAAATAAATCCTGGTGATTTTAAACTGTAAAAATTAATTAAACGCAAGCGCTTTCTCTGGTCTTACTGTGTGTAATTTACAGCCTGCGGGGTCCTGGAGAAAGTAGCCTATTTATACAGGGGAGAGAGGGGTGAAACTGAAACTCTAGGAGAGAGAGAGGAGGACCACTAATGACCCTACATATGGAATGCACCGGTATTATATTTATATAGCAGGAATTTCACACAGGCCTGAGAGAGAGAGAGGAAACATGGCAGGGAAAAAGAAAGAGAATAAACAAATGATAGAAAAAGAAAGGGGGGATTTTATATTTATTGTGCTTCAAAGGAAGCCGGCGGTGTTTATCTGTCTATGAGGCCTCTCGGGTTGCAGAAAGAGGATCGGCCCCTGTGTGTCTCCCCTGCTCCTATTTATACCTGGACAACACTGACACTCTGGGCCCACACAGCCTGCCGGCCTGGGTCTCCTCTCCTCTGGTATCTATACATCTAGAGAGAGGAGAGAGCACTCCCCTGGGGGAATACCCTTGAAAACCAGAGGGAGAGAAAGAGGGGGAGCGGAGGACAGGAAGAAGGGAGTAATGGAGTAGCAGGAGTCACTATTAGCTGATCCCCCTCACTCTCTACTGCTCTCTTTCTGCTATATATCTCTACCTTCTTCTTTCATCTCTCTCCCCTTTCCCTGTTCCCCCCCCRCTCTCTCTCTCTRTCTCTGTCTCTCTCTTCGCTGTGTGAGTAATGTGCTAGATATCAGTATTTGATAATAAAGCTGGTGCCTATTAAGAGTGATGGTTATGTTATGCTGCGTTTGGAAAGTCTACACATTAGGGCCTAGAGAACATCACTCTAGTCTGAAGAGGAGGAAGGCTTGAAATATGGAAAAGAAAAGGGTGACACTTGCCTCGTTGGCCCCTTGTCCCCTTTCTCTCACACTCTCTCTCTCTCTCTCTCTCTCTCTCCCCCTCTCTCTCTCCCCCTCTCTCTCCCTCTCTCCCTCTCTCTCTCTCTTCTCCTCTCTCTCTCTCTCCCGCTCTTTGATTTGGCTGTTCCT
>NW_019950160.1:0-3681 GCF_002910315.2 Salvelinus sp. IW2-2015 | reverse complement strand
AATAGTGGACTAAAACAGAAACACCCAATAGTGGACTAAAACAGAAACACCCAATAGTGGACTAAAACAGAAACACCCAATAGTGGACTAAAACAAAAACACCCAATAGTGGATTAAAACATGAGCAGAAACATTTAAATAGGAAGGGAACCACTCAACTTAACCCGACCGACAGTGTGAGAGTTCCACCCAGACCCAGACTGCTTCCCAAATGGCACTCTATTCACTATATAGTGCCCTACTTTTGACTAGAGCCCTATGGGTAGTGCACTATAAAGAGAATAGCAATAGTGTGCCATTTGGCACGCAGCTACTATCAGTGTTTCCCAGGGTCTCAGAGGAAGACCAGGGGGAAATAATACTCCACGAGTCACCTTCCTGCTACGGAGTCCATCAATGGAACCAACAAACGTCCAACAGGGACCCATTCATTCATGGAAAAGTTGTTACTTAACGTTTTCCTCCCGTGTCGATAGGCCCGTGATAAACAACACTGTGTTTCTCACAAGGGAGGCTTCCTGTTTGTAAACTCCTAGTAACGACCCTAGAGGGGATAGAGGCTAGACTGTGAGGCCCTCAGGCAGACCTGGGTTCAAACAGTCGTAGAAATATTTTTAAATACTTTCAGCGTTTGCTTTAGCCTGCCTTGGAATGCCATAATGGGCGGGGTTTGTACTTTTGAGACATTTCAATTGGTTCCATTGCTACAGACAAGCTCAATCGAGTCCAGATAAAGTGTGTGAAATTATTTTGAATAGTGTTTGAACCCATGTCTCTTCTCAGGACTGGCCTCTGCATGTCAGGCCTTTCTCTTTCCTGTCTGAAATGATATCTCCCCTGTTTCATTTATACAATGTTGATGAAAGGGGGAAGAAGGAGGTGGGAGGAGGTGATGGCAGTGTTTCCGGTCTTCAAACAAAGTGGACTGTGAGAATGTTTTGACTGGCGACCTGCGTTCCGCCCCGTCACGGGTTATAAAACCAAACCGATGAACAAACAAAACCAGACAACAACACACAAATGGCATATAGGTTACCATCACAACGGTAACAGCAGAGTCCACGTCAGACTATAGTGCATCTTCTCTCCTCAGAACACACACAGAGACAACTGTACAAACAAAGACAACTCGGTTCAGTTTCTATGGCGAGCCCTTAGACACTCTGAACAAAACATCCTGTTACCGAAATGAATAAATTATACATTTTATTTATATTTTCTCTCTTTTTCATTCCCTCCCTCCCTCCCTCCCTCCCTCCCTCCCTCCCCCTGCCCTCCCTCCCTCCCTACCTCCCTCCCCGTCCCCTCCTCCTCGTTCTCTCTCCCTCCCTCTCTCTCTCTCCTCCCTCTCTCCCTGCCTTTCTCTCCTCCCTCTGTTCTCTCTCTCCTCCTCTCCGTTCCCCCCCCCCCCCCCCCCCTCCCCCCCACCCCTCTCCCTCCTGTTCTCCCTCCCTCCTCATCATCATCATGGTCGTGTGTTCAGGTCGTCCACCTGGTTTCTATTATAGTTAGTGAACCCTGTTCTGCGGCGCAGGTGGTTCAGCATCACAGGAGCAGTGACGACAGCCTGCCGCGCTCCACTGTTTAGCCAGATGCACTCCAAACCTCCTCAACGGCACACAGTGGAACAAACTCAGAGATTGGAAATACCTTACATTGAAATTGCTTCAATGTGGCCAGGGAGAGAGAAGAGAGAGAAGAAGGAGAGAGATGAGGAGAGAGAGAGAGATGAGAGGAGAGAGGAGAGAGGAGGGAGAGAGAGAGAGAGGAGAGAGAGAGAGAGAGAGGAAGAGAGAGAAGAGAGAGAGAAAGAGAGAGAAGGAAATCAGGGAATCAGTCTCAAAAATCCTTCATCAGTGATTTAAAAACACCAATCGGGACAATTCTCAGTTTAAAAGTATTTTGTAAGGTGTTCCAAGACGATGGCGCAGAGTACATAAAAGCACTTTTACCAAATTCAGTTCGGACATGGAACAGTTAGCAGGGATAAAGTCCAGAGAACGAAGAGAGTACCCACCACATTTCTGAACAATAAAAATGCCCAAATAAAAGGGTAGTAAACCTTAAATGGCTTGTAAATAAAAGTAACCAGTGACTGAGGCCTACGAGTGACTAGAGAAGGCCAGCCAACCCTGGTATTACAAAGTGCAGTGGTGCGTAAGGTTTTGCAGTTTAAAATAATCTCAAGCGCCATGGTAAAGGGTGTCATTGATCTCAAACACTAAGAGCGTAAGCATGTAAGCATTCAGAATGTAATGAGCTGACAGATGTTACTGAGCCGGGAACTAAGAATGGTGTCTGAGTGGGTTGCATGTGAATCAAATTGGTGTTGAACATTTCTAAATCGAAAATGTTTGTATTTGAATCAAGATAATGCTTGCTGATGACCCCCAATTGAATTTGTCGATGAATAGAGGAAGTGAAAAAATGAAACTACTAGGAGCTATGTTGGACGTGCTTTATCATGGTCAGAACACAGAGATAATATTGTTATTAAGATGGGTAAGGGAATTACTGTTACAAAGAAAATGTCAGAGTATTGAAGCATCTAGCACACTGAATCAGGTGATTCAATCCCTGGTCCTATCACACTTAGAGTACTGTCCAGTTATATGGTCAATCCCTGGTCCTATCACACTTAGAGTACTGTCTGGTTATACGGTCAATCCCTGGTCCTATCACACTTAGAGGTACTGTCCGGTTTATATGGTCAATCCCTGGTTCTATCACACTTAGGAGTACTTGTCTTAGTTATATGGTCAATCCCTGGTCCTATCACACTTAGAGTACTGTCCACGTTATATGGTCAATCCCTGGTCCTATCACACTTAGAGTACTGTCCAGTTATATGGCCAATCCCTGGTCCTATCACACTTAGAGTACTGTCCAGTTATATGGTCAATCCCTGGTCCTATCACACTTAGAGTACTGTCCAGTTATATGGTCAATCCCTGGTCCTTATCACACTAGAGTACGTGTCCAGTTATATGGTCAATCCTTGGTCCTATCACACTTAGAGTACATGTCCAGTTATATGGTCAATCCCTGGTCCTATCACACTTAAGTACTGTCCAGTTATATGGTCAATCCCTGGTTCTATCACACTTAGAGTACTGTCCAGTTATATGGTCAATCCCTGGTTCTATCGCACTTTAGAGTATTGTCAGTATATGGTCAATCCTGGTCCTATCACACTTAGAGTACTGTCCAGTTATATGGTCAATCCTGTCCTATCACACTTAGAGTACTGTCAGTGTATATGGTCAATCCCTGGTTCTATCACACTTAGAGTACTGTCCATGTTATGGTCAATCCCTGGTTCTATCACACTTAGAGTATACGTCCAGTTATATGGTCAATCCTGGTTCTATCACACTTAGAGTACTGTCCAGTTATATGGTCATCTGCAGGCAAGAGAGGATAAAAAACCTCCAAATGGCTCAAAACAGGGCTAGTAGATTAGCTCTTCATTGCTCTATCCATATGAATATTATACAAACGGCATCAGATCTCTCTGCTTTACGTTAAAAACAAATGACTATCTAGTCTTCTGATTTTCTTGAGGAATGTTATATTATTCAAAAAAAATCGCAGTATTTTTTCAGTCCAGTTAGCACATATTAGCAACACGCATAACCACCAAACCAGACAGGCAAAATCAGGGCAGCTAAGACAAACCCA
>NW_019950159.1:3002-8947 GCF_002910315.2 Salvelinus sp. IW2-2015 | reverse complement strand
AACGTCTCAGATCGTGGTGTTTTCTCAGGAGGAAGGACGTCTCATTAACGTCCTCAGATTGTGGTGTTTCTCAGTGGGGAGGACGTCTCATTAACGTCCTCAGATCGTGGTGTTTCTCAGAGGAAGGACGTCTATTAACGTCCTCAGATCGTGGTGTTTCTCAGGAGGAAGGACGTCTCATGAACGTCCTCAGATCGTGGTGTTTCTCAGGAGGAAGACGTCTCATGAACGTCCTCAGATCGTGGTTTCTCAGGAGAAGGAGTCTCATTAACGTCCTCAGATCGTGAGTGTTTCTCAGTGGGAGGACGTCTCGTTAACGTCCTCAGATCGTGGTGTTTCTCAGTAGGAAGGACGTCTCATTAACGTCCTCAGATCGTGGTGTTTCTCAGTAGGAAGGACGTCTCATTAACGTCCTCAGATCGTAGTGTTTCTCAGTGGGTAGGACGTCTCATTAACGTCCTCAGATTGTAGTGTTTCTCAGTGGGGAGGACGTCTCATTAACGTCCTCAGATCGTAGTGTTTCTCAGTGGGGAGGACGTCTCATTAACGTCCTCAGATCGCGGTGTGTCTCAGGTGGGAGGAAATCTTTCTGACAACGTGAATGTTATTTTGACTTTGTTCCCACATGTTGTGCTAACTTGCCTTCTTTTCTCTCTCCACACACACACACAACACACACACACACACACACCACACCACACACACACACACACACACACACACACACACACACACACCACACACACACATACCACTAACCACACGCACACGTTCTAATTAAGGGAATATTCCCAACAGTTGTGTACACAGAGTATATAAAACATTAGGAACACCTGCTCTTTCCATGACATAGACTGACCAGGTGAATCCAGGTGAAAGCTATCATCCCTTATTGATGCCACTTGTCAAATCCACTTCAATCAGTGTAGATGAAGGGGAGGAGCCTTGAGACAATTGAGACATGGATTGTGTATGTGTGTCATTCAGAGGGTGAATGGGCAAGACAAAATGTAAGTGCCTTTGAACGGGGTTACGGTAGTAGGTGGCAGGCGCATCGGTTTGTGTCAAGAACTGCAACGATGCTGGGTCTTTCATGCTCACTACTTTCTCATGTGTATCAAGAATTGTCCACCACCCAAAGGACATCCAGACAACTTGACACAACTGTGGGAAGCATTGGAGTCAACATGGACACAGCATCCCTGTGGAATGCAATCGACACCTTGTAGAGTCCATGACTCGACGAAATGACCCTGTGCAATCGATATTAGGAAGGTGTTCCTAATGTTTGTTAAACTCAGTATATATGACTGTGATTAAATGTAGTAAAGCTAGGAGACTGGATGACCCACAGGGCTTACCCTCAGGCCCAGGATAACAGTCCAACTATTCCCAAGTCAAATATGCTACCCACTACTCATATATGGAGATAGTTGGTTTGGGACCAATTTAAAATTCCTGCCAGCTTAGTTGGACATCAAACTTATCTGTTGGAAAAGGATTCAAATTGTGAGCAGAAGTTTTGATGGAATTGACCCTGGAAAGCAGTTCTTTTTCTTTTTTTCACAAATATTTCCAATTTAACGGAGAGTTTCACACATCCCTTCTTTTTAAAAGACCACAGGTACTACCAGCATCTATCTCTCAGACCCTTTAAACACGCTAGAATGTTTCAGATCGTGGGGACGGCCTGTGCGTCATTTGGCTATGAAGAAGGACTGGTTGTCAGGCTGGTATGAAGTTGGTAGAATGTGAAAATGGGGGAAACTCTGACCAGTGGGGAAGAGGAACTGTAACAACACGCACGCACACACACACCACACACCACACACACACACACACACAACACACACACACACACACACACACCACACACCACACACCACACACACACACACACACACACACCACACACACACCACACACACACACACACACACCAACACACACACACACACACACACACCACACACACACACACACTGCCAATGGGGCTAACAATGGGGGGGAGATTTGGGCAGGATGGAGCGCGGTCCTTGGCCTGTATGTTGAACCACAGCCAGTCCTAACCCTGTGTGTCGTGTGTGTGTGTGTGTGTCCGTGTGTGTGTTTGTGTGAGAGAGTCTGTACCACAGCCAGTCTTAACCTCTCTGCCATGCTGAGATTAGGGAGAAGAGGAGCCTTTTTTACACTTCAGACTATCCAGTTGGAGAGGGTAGAGAGATGATGGCGGTAACAGAGAGGGAGGTGACAGAGAGGGAGGTTGACAGAGAGGGAGATGACAGAGAGGGAGGTGACAGAGAGGGAGGTAACAGAGAGGGAGGTGACAGAGAGGGAGGTGACAGAGGGGAGGTCACAGAGAGGGTAGAGAGATGATACGTAACAGAGAGGGAGGTGACAGGAGAGGTAACAGAGAGGGAGATAACTGAGAGGGAGGTACAGAGAGGGAGGGTAACAGAGAGGGAGGTAACAGAGAGGGAGGTAACCTGAGAGGGAGGTGAACAGAGAGGGAGGTCAAGAGAGGGGAGGTAGCAGAGAGGGAGGTGACAGAGAGGGAGGTAACTGAGAGGGAGGTAACTGAGAGGGAGGTGACAGAGGGAGGTGACAGAGAGGGAGGTAGCCGAGAGGGAGGTGACGAGCATGAGGTGACAGAGAGGGAGGTGCACAGAGAGGGAGGTAACAGAGAGGGAGGTAACAGAGAGGGAGGTAACTGAGAGGGAGGTGACAGAGAGGGAGGTAACAGAGAGGGAGGTAACAGAGAGGGAGGTAACAGAGAGGGAGGTAACAGAGAGGGAGGTAACTGAGAGGGAGGTGACAGAGAGGGAGGTGACAAGAGAGGGAGGTAGCAGAGAGGGAGGTGACAGAGAGGGAGGTCTGAGAGGGAGTGACAGAGAGGGAAGGTGACAGAGAGGGAGGTAGCAGAGAGGGAGGTGACAGAGAGGGAGGTGACAGAGAGGGAGGTGACAGAGAGGGAGGTGACAGAGAGGGAGGAAGCAGAGAGGGAGGTGACAGAGAGAAGGGAGGTAACGAGAGGGAGGTAACTGAGAGGGAGATGACAGAGAGGGAGGTGACAGAGAGGGAGGTAGCAGAGAGGGAGGTGACAGAGAGGGAGGTGACAGAGAGGGAGGTGACAGAGAGGGAGGTAACGAGAGAGGGAGGTAACAGAGAGGGAGGTAACTGAGAGGGAGGTGACAGAGAGGGAGGTAACTGAGAGGGAGGTAACAGAGAGGGAGGTACAGCAGAGGGAGGTAACTGAGAGGGAGGTGACAGAGAGGCGAGGTAACAGAGAGGGAGGTAACAGAGAGGGAGGTGACTGAGAGGGTGGTGACAGAGAGGGAGGTAACAGAAGAGGGAGGTAACAGAGAGGGAGTTGACAGAGAGGGAGTTGAAAAACAGGAGAGGGAAGGTAACAGAGAGGGAGATAACTGAGACGGGAGGTAACTGAGAGGGAGGTGACAGAGAGGGAGGTGACAGAGAGGGAGGTAGCAGGAGGGAGCAAGGTTGACAGAGAGGGAGTTGACAGAGAGGGAGTTGACAGAGAGGGAGGTAACAGAGAGGCAGGGTACATGAGAGGGAGGGGTAAAGACGAGGGGAGGGTAAAGAGAGGGGAGGTAACAGAGAGGGGAGGTAACAGAGAGATATGTAGAGAGAGAGAGTTGTAGATATATGTTCCTCCCTGCAGGGGTAGACCGAGGGTGGCATGAAGGAAGGAGGAAGAATGGTGACTAACTCTTAAGAATCTGACCCTTTTTTTCAATTTTCGCCTAAAATGACATACCCAAATCCAACTGCCTGTAGCTCAGGACCTGAGGCAAGGATATGCATGTTCTTGGTACCATTTGAAAGGAAACACTTCGAAGTTTGTAGAAATGTAAAAGTAATATAGGAGAATATAACACAATAGATCTGGTTAAAGACAATACAAAGAAAAAAACAAATCTAATTTTTTTTTCGCCATCTTTGAAATCCAAGAGAAAGGCCAAAATGTAAAATTCCAGGTACAATCTAGATTTTGGCCACTAGATGGCAGCAGTGCATGTGCAGAGTTTTACACTGATTCAATGAACCATTGCATTTCTGTCGTATCAAGACTGTCCACATTTGCGTAATAGGTTTACTAATATATTTTCAAGTTCATAACTGGGCACTCTCCTTCAAACAATAGCATCGTGTTATTTCACTGTAATAGCTACTGTAAATTGGACAGTGCAGTTAAATTATCAAAATATGTACATTTTCTTCCCATATTTATTTATTAGCATTTTTTATTTAACCTTTAGCCTTTATTTAAGGCAATTCAGTTTAAGAACATATTCTTATTTATAATGACGACCTAACGAAAGGCAGGGACAGGGGCCTGGGACTAATACAAATAAAATAAATAAAATATAAATTTAGGACAAAACACACATCACAACAAGAGACAACACAACACTACATAAACAGATAGAAACACAATATGACAACAACATGGTAGGAAAACAACATGGTAGCAACACAACATGGTAGCAGCACAAAACATGGTACACACATTATTGGGCAGTCAACAGCATAAAGGGCAAGAAGGTAGAGACAACAATACATCACACAAAGCAGCCACAACAGTAAGAGTGTCCATGATTGAGTCTTTGAATGAAGAGATTGAGATAAAACTGTCCTGTTTGAGTGTTTTTTGCAGCTCGTTCCAGTTGCTAGCTGCAGCGAACTGAAAAGAGGAGCGACCCAGGGATGTGTGTGCTTTGGGGACCTTTAACAGAATGTGACTGGCAGAACGGGTGTTGTATGTGGAGGATGATGGCTGCAGTAGATATCTCAGATAGGGGGGAGTGAGGCCTAAGACGGTTTTATAAATAAGCATCAACCAGTGGGTCTTGCGACGGGTATACAGAGATGACCAGTTTACAGAGGAGTACAGAGAGGAGTATAGAGTGCAGTGATGTGTCCTATAATGAGCATTAGTGGCAAATCTGATGTCCGAATGGTAAAGAACATCTAGCCGCTTGAGAGCACCCTTACCTGCCGATCTATAAATTACGTCTCCGTAATCTAGCATGGGTAGGATGGTCATCTGAATCAGGGTTAGTTTGGCAGCTMGGGTAGTAACCCTCAGAGGTAGTAATCACACCTGTGGGGAGAGGGGCATTCTTCTTACCAAACCACATGACCTTTGTTTTGGAGGTGTTCAGAACAAGGTTAAGGGTATAAAAGAAAGCTTTGTGTAGAGCGTTTAACACAACTCCAGGGAGGGGCCAGCTGAGTATAAGACTGTATCATCGCATATATAAATGGATGAGAAAGCTTCCTACTGCCTGAGCTATGTTGTTGATGTAAATTGAGAAGATCGTGGAGCCTCCTATCCAACACATCTGGAACGGAGTTGACTATCAGATATGTCCATGTCCTGGGAAATGTTCTTGTTACTACAACCTCATGCTAATCACATTAGCCTACGCTAGCTCAACCGTCCACGGGGGGGACACCGATCCCTTAAACAAATGGATGGTCAAGACATGATGAAATCAGTAGCTTAAACATCCCTATAGAACCAAGTAGTCTTGAGAAAGTGATGAAACTCACCACAAAATACAATGTCATTATAAGAATATGTGTTGATATGACAGCAGGCATTTTTTGTCAATTTTTGTCAGTTCGTGCTTTTGTCCATCTTCACTCAATGGCATCAGTTGGATTTCATTTAGCTGTATCCTTTGTCCTAACAGTTAACCACATTTTCGTAACTTTCACTTGTTTGAAACATATTGGAAAGGGGAGAGGGTGAGAGAGAGAGAGAGCAGCAGAGAGGGGGGGTTAAGAGAGAGAGAGAGAGAGAGAGAGAGAGAGAGAGAGGGGGGGGTTAGAGAGAGCGAGAGAGAAGAGAGAGACGAGGGGGGGTGAGACGGAGAGAGAGCGAGAGAGAGAGAGGAGGAGAGAGAGAGAGAGAGAGA
>NW_019950159.1:0-2977 GCF_002910315.2 Salvelinus sp. IW2-2015 | reverse complement strand
AGAGAGAGAGAGAGAGAGAGAGAGAGAGAGAGAGAGAGAGAGAGAGAGAGAGAGAGAGAGAGGGAGAGGGCTTAGACTGTGTTAGTTTAAGGAATGGGAGAGAGAGAGTTCCCGACTCTCTTTGTCCATGGTGGTGGTCAGACTTGTTCGCCAATGACCATAGAAATTGTCCATGGTGACATTTCTCCCTTTGCCGACGTAAGGTTCCACAAGTCTCATCACCCCTCTCTCTGAGATTCCCTCACCTGCTGCCCAATCTGGATCTTTTCCCAGATAATGAAAGCCGTTCAACGTGGACAATTATCCACTCTCTCTCACTGTGTAGCCTATTCCCAGTCGGCCAGAAGAGACTCATGAGACTGCTGTGATTCAGTGAACTGATATAGGGAACATACTGTACAATTTAGAGATTATAGAACAGATCATTACAATAGAATTTCCCGTCTGGTTCTTCATTCACAATTGGTGATTACATAATTATTCCTCGTTCGCTTCACTTCACTCATCCATTCACCCATTCTCCCCCATCGTACATTTACTTCATGTATTTCATCTGTTGCTATATGTGTGGAATTAGTTTAGGTTCAGTTTAGGTTTATTTTCCTGGAAATTATCGGGGGGGGGATTATAAACTGGGCAGTTTCAACTACTGGGAGAAGGAGGGTAGCAAATTACATCACCCACGGGCAAAATTAAATCACCCACGGGCAAAATGAAATCACCCACGGGCAAAATGAAATCACCCACGGGCAAAATGAAATCACCCACGGGCCAAATTAAATCACCCACGGGCCAAAAGTCATCCCTTGAGCCACCAGTTGGGGAACCCTGGTATTCACCGTCCAAAGGAATGCTTACTTGCAGGTTTCTTGTCGACAATGCAACTACCATAAGTGAAATATATCAACAAATTAACTCTCAGCTCCCAAGACAATGAATGGTCCCACATCAAAATGGATAATGCTATACCTTTCTCTTGTGCGAGAACTTGGATTCATCAATCACCACCAATCTCAGTAGAGAACTTGGATTCATCAATCACCACCAATCTCCGTAGAGAACTTGGATTCATCAATCACTGTCATCATTGTCACAAAATAACAGACTTTGAGTTTGTCTGTTGTTGCTATTTGAACTGTCCTGCACTGTAAACATGTTTATATTTGATAAAACATTCAGCTGTATATTCAGTCGGCAAAACAGGCTTTTTAAAAATTGATTATCAAAATAATTGTTAGTTGCAGCTCTAAAAACAGTATTCAAAACACCTTTGTAACAGTATATTATTGCCTGAATAGTGTCGGCTATTATATATATATTATATATATATATATATTATACAAGAATAATAAATTAGACCAGCAGCAGTGGTGCAAGACTCCCCAGTCGTGCCGCGCTGCCCTTCCCAGCATGCCACAGTGACAAGTAACCTAAATACCTGTAATGAAAAACAGGTCAGGATGGGTGGCAAAGCATGCTAAAGGTTGTACATCCTGGAAAGCCCCTTTTAGGCTGTCCTGTAAATAATGCATGACATTTCCCAAAAGCCTGATTTATTTAAAACACCCTTTTTCATACAGTTTGTAAGTGAGCAAAGAAATTTCCTCCCATTCAATATAGATAAACAAAAGCTGGTGGCTTTTTCAGAATAGTTGATGATTCTGTGTTGATTGACAACTGTAACGATCACAATGCACCACTCAAATCAAATCAAAGTTTATTTGTCACGTGCGCCGAATACAACAGGTGTAGACCTTACAGTGAAATGCTTACTAACAGGCTCTAACCAATAGTGCGAAGAAAAATGTATGTGTGTGTGTGTGTGTGTGTGTGTGTGTGTGTGTGTGTGTGTGTTGTGTGTGTGTGTGTGTGTGTGTGTGTGTGTGTGTGTGTGTGTGTGTGTGTGTGTGTGTGTGTGTGTGTGTGTGTGTGTGTGTGTGTGTGTGTGTAGGTAAGTAAAAGAAATAAAACAAGTAAAAATACATTTGAAATTAAGAGAAGCAAGGCTACATACAGACACCGGTTAGTCAGGCTTATTGAGGTAGTATGTATCACCTTTCTCAGGCTTTTCGTCATTCCTGTTAGGTCCAAGAGCTCTGTGCAATGCCATCCTCTATCCTATCAACTTGCCTCAAGTGTAGTCCCTGTTCAAATCTGCAATATTGCAACAAATAATGAACAATCACGATAATAGTATGACAGGAGGAAGAAGCTCTTTTTTTTCATATTAAACCCACGTTCCGATCAGCCCTTTAGACCCAGTTTTTTGGTAAACAAATTATCTTCAACTTGAAGAGACTACTCGATACATCTCACTCCGTATACTATGACACGGAAACACTAACATGTAATTATTAGCAGAGAGCCACACTCACATGCCTTGCATATGGGGTTGTTCTATTTACTGTTATCTGGGCTTTTGTGGTGATGTATTTGATGTATTTTCTGACCTTGGTAGTCTACCACGTCAACGTTTTTAAATCATCAATGAAGCCTGCATCAACAAGTGTAAAATTAAACTAAAAAAGTGTTAATTAAGTTTCTGGAAGGCCTTTTGGGTAATAGAGCCCCTGATTATGACATTTAAAATAAAATTCATATATTTTTATTTGACTTATGTTAATTGTAATCAGTAAGAACAATTAATTATTTACAATGACAAGCCTTAACTGGTCAAACCGGACGACGTTAGGCAATTGTGCACGCCTATGGACTCCCAATTAACAGCCGGTTGTGGATACAGCTGGATTCAACAGGGTGTTGTAGTGACTCCTCTAGCAATGAGATTGCAGGTGTCTTATGACCACTGAACGCAGGGTCTGTAGTGACTCCTCTAGACTGAGATGCAGTGTCTTAGACCGATGAACAGGGTCTGTAGTGCACTCTCTAGACTGGGCAGTGCTTAGACACTAAACGGGTCTGTAGTGACTCTCCAGCACTTGAGATGCGTGCTTAGACAATGAACAGGGTCTGGTAG
>NW_019950158.1:0-8947 GCF_002910315.2 Salvelinus sp. IW2-2015 | reverse complement strand
GTAAAATCACATTTTCCTCAGTTTCTTCGTTGTTTCCCACAGCCAGCACGTCCACACAAGCGTTCACCACAAAAATTCTGTCAAATCTACTCAGCATTGGAGAGGTAAAATATTTCATGCTCTGAAAGTTCAACAGTGATGAAATCCAGAACTGAATAAAACACTGTATTCTGCGGTAGCCATATGAAATCCGAACTGAATAACACTGTATTCTGTTGTAGCCATATGAAATCCAGAACTGAATAAAACACTGTATTCTGCTGTAGCCATATGAAATCCAGAACTGAAATAAAACACTGTATTCTGTTGTAGCCATATGAAATCAGAACTGAATAAAACTGTATTCTGTTGTAGCCATATGAAATCCAGAACGGAATAAAACACTGTATTCTGTTGTAGCCATATGAAATCCAGAACTGAATAAAACACTGTATTCTGTTGTAGCCATATGAAATCCAGAACTGATAAACAACTGTATTCTGTTGTAGCCATATGAAATCCAGGCTCTGCTCTGTATTGTACCGCTCATTGGTCCGTAGAGAATATCTAACTCCGACACACTGCACAGGTTACTTGTATCTTAATGAATCATTTACTAATAGCTCTGGATTTAAATCCCTCTCCCAGTTCATGTTCAGGTCTACAGACAGTCAGTGGTGTAATGACCAATGTGTTGTCCGATGAGTATGAATGACTGATCTGTTCTAAGACTACTAACTGACTGATCTGTTAATACAGACTACTAACTGACTGATCTGTTCATAACAGACTACTAACTGATCTGTTAATAACAGACTAACTAACTGATCTGTTCATAACAGACTAACTAACTCGATCTGTTCATAACAGACTAACTGACTGATCTGTCATAACAGACTACTAACTGACTGATCTGTTCATAACAGACTAACTGACTGATCTGTTTATAACAAGCCTACTGACTGATCTGTTCATAACAGACTAACTAACTGATCTGTTTATAACAGACTACTAACTGACTGATCTGTTCATAACAGACTAACTAACTGATCTGTTATAACAGACTAACTGACTGATCTGTTCATAACAGACTAACTAACTGATCTGTTTCATAACAGACTAACTGACTGATCTGTTCATAAACAGACTAACTAACTGATCTGTTCATAACAGACTAACTGACTGATCTGTTCATACAGACTAACTAACTGATCTGTTAATAGCAGACTAACTGGCTGATCTGTTTATACAGACTAACTGACTGATCTGTTCATAACAGACTACTAACTAACTGATCTGTTAATAACAGACTACTGACTGAATCTGTTAATCAACAGACTAACTGACTGATCTGTTCATAACAGACTAACTGACTGATCGTTCATAACAGACTAACTACTGATCTGTTTATAACAGACTAACTGGTGATCTGTTCATAACAGACTAACTAACTGATCTGTTCACAACAGACTAACTGAATGCAAGTTTATAGACACAATATTTTCTAAATGTGGACAACAGCAATGCATCATGTTTTATTGTGTATTCATAATGCAAGATCCATGTTAATCAGTGTCTATGACTGCCGTGTGGGTATTTACTGAAAACCTGCTCTTGTATGAATTGTTTTTGAACGCGACTCAGTCCATTCATCAGTCAATGTGTTGTCAATGTGTTTGTGTACCAAGTGGGTTGGTTCAGAGGGTCTGTTTTTGAACAGAGATGTATGGGATGTGTTTGGATTTCTCTGACTGTGTTTTTCAGTTTACTTTCCCATGCACTGTGTCCACCCCGTTGTAGCATTTCAGTAACCTGAGTATAAGTCAGACAACACATTGGGCAACTGTTCACCATTCCTGTCAGTATTGCCTGTGCCGCAAACACTACTTTAAATACTTCTTAACAACGTTGTGCAATAGTTGTTGTTCATCTTTTTGTTCTAGAGTTCTAGAGTCCTGCAGGGCTGATTGAGTTAGAAGCTGTGTGGACATTTTTCTTAGCTTTAAAGAGCAGTAAGTCATATCATTGATTCAAAGGAACATTGGGCATCTTGTGTGCTTTCTTGCAAAGCGTTGAGTTGTTCCAGACACATACAGATTAGATGAAGCCACGGCTTCCACATCACTCTTCTGTTCCACATGTGACATATGACAGACCTTGTTTCTGTCCTGGGTTATTAGAGACCACTTTAATTGATGACACATACCTTTAAGTTTAGACGAAGTCTGTAGCCGTAGAAGGATGTCAGTGCCTTCAGGGAACGTGTGTTGTCATGCTGTGACATGGATTATGAACCATGGACTAGGCCGTCGCTACTGCAACAAATGTCCAGAACTTACCAGAGACTTGACAGCTGGAAAACAAACAGACATCGTCGTCTACTGTCGGCGTCCCAAGAGACGTGCCGTGGTTGCTTCATTTCTTCATTCCAGGGTGTGTTCTGCAAGGTGCTGTTGACACGGGTGTGTTCTGCAGGTGCTGTTGACACGGGTGTGTTTCTGCAAGGTGCTGTTGACACGGGTGTGTTCTGCAAGGTGCTGTTGACACGGGTGTGTTCTGCAAGGTGCTGTTGACAGGGGTGTGTTCTGCAAGGTGCTGTTGACACGGGTGTGTTCTGCAAGGTGCTGTTTGACAGGGGTGTGTTCTGTAAGGTGCTGTTGACACTGGTGTGTTCTGCAAGGTGCTGTTGACAGGGTGTGTTCTGTAAGGTGCTGTTGACACTGGTGTGTTCTGCAAGGTGCTGTTGACAGGGGTGTGTTCTGTAAGGTGTTGTGACGGGTGTGTTCTGCCAAGGTACTGTTGACAGGGGTGTTTCTGCAAGGTGTTGTTGACGGTGTGTTCTGCAAGGTGCTGTTGACGGGTGTGTTCTGCAAGGTGTTTGTTGACGGTGTGTTCTGCAAGGTGCTGTTGACAGGGGTGTGTTCTGTAAGGTGTTGTGACGGGTGTGTTCTGCAAGGTTGCTGTTGACAGGGGTGTGTTCTGCAAGGTGTTGTTGACGGGTGTGTTCTGCAAGGTGCTGTTGACGGGTGTGTTCTGCAAGGTGTTGTTGACGGGTGTGTTCTGCAAGGTGCTGTTGACGGGTGGTGTTCTGCAAAGGTGCTGTTGACGGGTGTGTTCTGCAAGGTGGTGTTGACAGGGGTGTGTTCTGTAAGGTGTTGTTGACAGGGGTGTGTTCTGCAAGGTGTTGTTGAAAGGGGTGTGTTCTGCAAGGTGTTGTTGACGGGGGTGTGTTCTGCAAGGTGCTGTTGACGGGTGTGTTCTGCAAGGTGCTGTTGAAAGGCTTTACATGACGAATCTCCATCTGTCGGGGCTAGTACGGTTCCTTCCTGTCTGTCTGGACATTACTACTGAAATACCTCCATCTGTTATGTCAGTACAGACGTCATCATGGGACTGTCAGTACCACTATCATCATGGTGTCAGTAACAGACGTCATATAGGGACTGTCAATACACTATCATCATGGGACTTCAGTACCACTATTATCATGGTACTGTCAGTACAGACGTCATCATGGGACTGTCAGTACCACTATCATCATGGTACTGTCAGTACAGACGTCATCATGGACTGTCAGTACAGCCGTCATCATGGGACTGTCAGTACCCCTATCATCATGGGACTGTCAGTACAGCGTCCATCATGGGACTGTCAGTACCACTATCATCATGGTACTGTCAGTACAGACGTCATCATGGGCCTGTCAGTACCACTATCATCATGTACTGTCAGTAAGCCGTCATCATGGACTGTCAGTACCACTATCATCATGGGACTGTCAGTACCACTATTATCATTGTACTGTCAGTACAGACGTCATCATGGACTGTCAGTACACTATCATCATGGTACTGTCAGTACCACTATTCTCATGGTACTGTCAGTCAGCCGTCATCGTGGGACTGTCAATACCACTATCATCATGGGACTGTCAGTACCACTATTATCTATGGTACTGTCAGTACAGGCGTCATCATGGGACTGTCATACCACTATCATCATGGGACTGTCAGTACCACTATTATCATGGTACTGTCAGTACAGACGTCATCATGGACTGTCAGTACAGCCGTCATCGTGGGACTGTCAGTACAGCTGTCATCATGGATTGTCAGTACAGCCGTCATCATGGACTGTCAGTACAGCCACCATTATGGGACTGTCAGTAGCCGTCAACATGGGACGTCCAGTACAGCCGTCAACATGGGACTGTCAGTACAGCCGTCAACATGGGACTGTCAGTACAGCCGTCAATATGGGACTGTCAGTACAGCCGTCACATGGCCTGTCAGTACAGCCGTCAACATGGGCTGAAGTACAGCCGTCACATGGGACTGTCAGTACAGACGTCATCATGGGAGTGCTGAACAGCCCTGGTAGTGTTATTACTGAATGTTCTGTCTCAGTGCTGAACAGCCTGTAGTGTTATTACTGAATGTTCTGTCTCAGGCTGAAGCCCTGTAGTGTTATTATGAATGGGCTGTCCCAGTGCTGAACAGCCCTGGTAGTGTTTTACTGAATGGGCTGTCCCAGTGCTGAACAGCCCTGTAGTGTTATTACTGAATGTTCTGTCTCAGTGCTGAACAGCCCTGGTATGTATTACTGAATGGCTGTCTCAGTGCTGAACAGCCCTGGTAGTGTTATTACTGAATGGGCTGTCCAGTGCTGAACAGCCCTGGTAGTGTTATTACTGAATGGGCTGTCCAGTGCTGACAGCCTGGTAGTGTTATTACTGAATGTTCTGTCCCCACTGCTGAACAGCCCTGTAGTGGTTATTACTGAATGGGCTGTCTCAGTGCTGAACAGCCCTGGTAGTGTTATTACTGAATGGGCTGTCTCAGTGCTGAACAGCCTGGTAGTGTTATTACTGAATGTTCTGTCTCAGTGCTAACAGCCCTGGTAGTTTATTACTGAATGGCTGTCCCAGTGCTGAACAGCCCTGGTAGTGTTATTACTGAATGTGCTGTCTCAGTGCTGAACAGCCCTCGTAGTGTTATTACTGAATGTTCTGTCCAGTGCTGAACAGCCCCGGTAGTGTTATTACTGAATGTTCTGTCTCAGTGCTGAACAGCCCTGGTAGTGTTATTACTGAATGTTCTGTCCCAGTGCTGAACAGCCCTGGTAGTGTTATTACTGAATGTTCTGTCCCAGTGCTGAACAGCCCTGGTAGTGTTATTACTGAATGGGGGCTGTCCGCCAGTGCTGAACAGCCCTGGTAGTGTTATTACTGAATGGGCTGTCCCAGTGCTGAACAGCCCTGGTAGTGTTATTACTGAATGTTCTGTCCCAGTGCTGAACAGCCCTGGTAGTGTTATTACTGAATGGGCTGTCCCGCGTTGAACAGCCCTGGTAGTGTTATTACTGAATGGCTGTCCCAGTGCTGAACAGCCCTGGTAGTGTTATTACTGAATGGTCTGTCTCAGTGCTGAACAGCCCTGGTAGTGTTATTACTGAATGTTCTGTCTCAGTGCTGAACAGCTCTGTAGTGTTATTACTGAATGTTCTGTCTCAGTTGCTGAACAGCCTGGTAATGTTATTACTGAATGGGCTGTCCTAGTGCTGAACAGCCCTGGTAGTGTTATTACTGAATGGATGTCCCAGTGCTGAACAGCCCTGGTAGTGTTTTACTGAATGTTCTGTCCACTGCTGAACAGCCCTGGTAGTGTTATTACTGAATGTTCTGTCTCAGTGCTGAACAGCCCTGGTAATGTTATTACTGAATGTTCTGTCTCAGTGTGAACAGCCCTGGTAGTGTTATTACTGAATGTTCTGTTCAGTGCTGAACAGCCCTCGTAGTGTTATTACTGGATGTTCTGTCCCAGTGCTGAACAGCCCTGGTAGTGGTTATTACTGAATGTTCTGTCCCAGTGCTGAACAGCCCTGGTAGTGTTATTATGAATGGGCTGTCCCAGTGCTGAACAGCCCTGGTAGTGTTATTACTGGAATGTTCTGTCTCAGTGCTGAACAGCCCTCGTAGTGTTATTCTGAATGTTCTGTCTCAGTGCTGAACAGCCCTGGTAGTGTTATTACTGAATGGGCTGTCCCACTGCTGAACAGCCCTGGTAGTGTTATTACTGAATGTTCTGTCTCAGTGCTGAACAGCCCTGGTAGTGTTATTACTGAATGTTCTGTCTCAGTGCTGAACAGCCCTCGTAGTGTTATTACTGAATGGGCTGTCCCAGTGCTGAACAGCCCTGGTAGTGTTATTACTGAATGTTCTGTCCCAGTGCGGAACAGCCCTGGTAGTGTTATTACTGAATGGCTGCCTCAGTGCTGAACAGCCCTCGTAGTGTTATTACTGAATGTTCTGTCCCAGTGCTGAACAGCCCTCGTAGTGTTATTACTGAATGGCTATCCCAGTGCTGAACAGCCTCGTAGTGTTATTACTGATGGGCTGTCCCAGTGCTGAACAGCCTCGTAGTGTATTACTGAATTGGGCTGTCCAGTGCTGAACAGCCCTCGTATTGTTATTACTGAATGGGTGTCCAGTGCTGAACAGCCCTGGTAGTGTTATTACTGAATGGGTGTCCCACTGCTGAACACCCTGGTAGTGTTATTACTGAATGGGCTTGTCCAGTGCTGAACAGCCTGGTAGTGTTATTACTGAATGGGCTGTCCCAGTGCTGAACAGCCCTGGTAGTGTTATTACTGAATGGGCTGTCCCAGTGCTGAACAGCCCTGGTAGTGTTATTACTGATTGTTCTGTCCCAGTAATGAACAGCCCTGGTAGTGTTATTACTGAAGTTCTGTCTCAGTGCTGAACAGCCCTGGTAGTGTTATTACTGAATGTTCTGTCTCAGTGCTGAACGCCCTGGTAGTGTTATTACTGAATGTGCTGTCTCAGTGCTGAACAGCCCTGGTAGTGTTATTACTGAATGTTCTGTCTCAGTGCTGAACAGCCCTGGTAGTGTTTTTACTGAATGTTCTGTCCCAGTGCTGAACAGCCCTGGTAGTGTTATTACTGAATGTTCTGTCTCAGTGCTGAACAGCCCTGGTAGTGTTATTACTGAATGTGCTGTCTCAGTGCTGAACAGCCCTGGCAACCCTCTACTGACTAAATAAGACCTGCTATGTTAGATAGCAGATGTTCCACTCCTGGACACAGCTTGACATCATTCAGTCATGTTTAATCAACCAACTAAGAGGCTTGTGTAAACTTGAGTGAAGTCTCAATAAAAACAAACAGTTTATGTTAAATATCTTTATTTATTCGCTTCGATTTAAACATTTAAAATGAATTATACACCATGCAGTTATAATTGCCATTAATCAATCATATTCCTGCTTTTATTTGGAGCCATCCATATGTTCACAGGCAGAGTTCAAAGCAACATCTCAAAGCTAATTTGCCTTGTGGTGCTGTTCCTTCATTGAGGGAACGTCTTACAATATCCCATAGCCATACTACGGTAAGCAGCTATAGGCATGGCGGTGAAAGCTGCAAAAATGTCATCATTTACAAATGGAACACACATCTAGAACCTTATGTACATATACCCAAATCATGCTCTGAGATGATCAGATTAAAAGCATAACAGAATTATCAACACATACTTGGGGAATGGARCTCCATTCAGATTAAACATAATTCACTTCCTGATGAGATTTATTTACATAACCTTACTTAAAATGAGTTTATATTAGGCGAGTCAGTCACAAAGACATGTTTATTTACAATGACYGTTTGGCAAGTGGTGAGAGGCAAGTACGGTGATAAATAACTAAAACAATTGGAGCCACAGTGTAAGTAGAAAGCTTACATTAAAACATACATTTTTACCATCTTCTCTTTCTYTGTTTTGGATATAGAGTGTATTGCACTGTTCCCCAGGATCACWGCATGAACATCTCTGATTGGCTGATCAGCATCACTGCATTAGCCTAGTATGGATACAGTGCAGTGCACTAAGCTGTCAAACACTGCCCTCTAATGGTGGATATTGAAATCTWCCTCACAATATGAGGCTCTTGGTAAAATTGGGACATTGTTTTTGGTCTATGCCCCACAAGTTTCTCAACGCAGTGGTCATTACAATCAGTTGCATAATTGAAATTAAAAACTGGGTGGTTCGAGCCCTGAATGCTGATTGGCTAACAGCCGTGGTATATCAGACCGTATACCACGGTTATGACAAAACATGTATTTTTACTGCTCTAATTACGTTGGTAACCAGTTTATAATAGCAATAACACACTTCGGGGGTTTGTGGTATAGGGCCAATATACCACGGCTAAGGGCTGGATTCAGGCACTCCACGTTGCGTCGTGCTTTAGAACAGCCCTTAGCCGTGATATATTGGCCACATACCACACCCCCTCTGGCCTTATTGKTTAAATAGAGCACAGCTTGTTTTGTAAGTGAATTAAAACATTACATTCAGACTTAGCTTCTTTTAAGATTAAAGTGTCCCTAAAAGCATTGGTAAACCATTAACCAATATGCTTACCAATACAATATACAATAGAGCAAAAACAATGTGCTGATCACAACTGAAGTAAATGATATATGGTCAAAACACAGTGCAGGTGGGCGATCATTCCAGTCTGACCTTTGAACTTCTTTAGGTGAACTATCATACATTCCTAATGCAGTCGGCAAAACAAAGGATTCTTCAACAAGTCAAGATCCTGTTGACATTACTGGGACTGTCATATACTATACAATGTGGTTCTTAGTGACGACATAACCCTCTGATATATACATGTAACCTTCTATCAGCACACATCTTCCCCTCCAAGACAACACTACCTTCTATCAGCACACATCTTCCCCTCCAAGACAACACTATCAACACTACCTTCTATCAGCACACATCTTCCCCTCCAAGACAACACTACCTTCTATCAGCACACATCTTCCCCTCCAAGGACAACACTACTTCTATCAGCACACATCTTCCCCTCCAAGACAACACTATCAAACACTACCTTCTATCAGCACACATCTTCCCCTCCAAGCAACACTACA
>NW_019950157.1:9798-13420 GCF_002910315.2 Salvelinus sp. IW2-2015 | reverse complement strand
GAAGAATCTAATGTTGATTATTTTTTCCCCCACTGTGATCGAACACGTCTGGTCCAGATCTGTTTGTCACTATGTAGGAGTTGGCAAAACCAGCACAAACTGATCTGGGACCTGGCTAATTGCTAGAGCGGATAGCTCTTGTACTCTGTATTTCTCAATGTGTAATGTTGATCGTTTTGACTTTCCGTGTATTCTAATAGGTCTGGGAGAACAGGAAACCATGCATAAATGTTACACTTCCTCATCTTCATGGTCTTACTGCTGCCCTCTCTAGGACTCAGCAGGTACTACATGTCTTCGTTATCGTCCATGAACATTTTAAATTGGAATCAATTTGATTGGAGGTACACAACACACTCCCCCGCGCCTCTCGTCATGATCCGTCCAGCCTTACCGAGAACCACTATAACGCGAAATTTTGGACAGGGTCGTTAGCATCAGGGTCGCTAGCATCAGGGTCGCTAGCATCAGGGTCGCTAGCATCAGGGTCGTTAGCATCAGCGTCGTTAGCATTAAGGTCGTTAGCATTAAGGTCGTTAGCATTAGGGTCGTTAGCATTAGGGTCGTTGCATCAGCGTCGTTAGCATCAGGGTCGTTAGCATTAGGGTCGTTAGCATCAGCGTCGTTAGCATTAGGGTCGTTAGCATCAGCGTCGTTAGCATTAAGGTCGTTAGCATTAGGGTCGTTAGCATTAGGGTCGTTAGCATTAGGGTCGTTAGCATCAGCGTCGTTAGCATCAGCGTCGTTAGCATTAGGGTCGTTAGCTTTAAGGTCGTTAGCATTAGGGTCGTCAGACCCAGTGTTTTGCCCAAACCTTGCTTAAATTCTAGACGTCGTATTAAAAACGAGGCAACAGAGTCCGTAATGTGACCGTTACATTTAGATCCATTTGGACTGAAGGAGTTTTGTAGGTGCAACAGTTTTTATTAAATGTAGAATTAATAATCACAGACACATTTCCCTCCATTAGGAACCAATCATGTGCTACCTTTTTATACTGTACATACATATATATATGTATACATAATATACACAGTTGAATTTGAAGTTTACTTATACTTAGGTTGGAGTCATTATAACTTGTTTTTTCAACCACTCCACAAATTTCTTGTTAACTAACTATAGTTTTGGCAAGTCGGTTAGGACATCTACTTTGTGCATGACACAAGTAATTGTTCCAACAATTGTTTACAGACAGATTATTTCACTTATAATTCACTGTATCACAATTCCAGTGGGTCAGAAGTTTACATACACTAAGTTGACTGTGCCTTAAACAGCTTGAAATTCCAGAAAATGCATGGCTTTAGAAGTTTCTGATAGGCTACTGACATCCTTTGAGCAATTGGAGGTGTACCTGTGGATGTATTTCAAGGCCTACCTTCAACTCAGTGCCTCTTTGCTTGACATCATGGAAAATCAAAAGAAATCAGCCAAGACGTCAGAAAAATAATTGTAGACCTCCACAAGTCTGGTTCATCCTTGGGAGCAATTTCCAAACGCCTGAAGGTCCACGTTCATCTGTACAAACAATAGTACGCTAGTATACACCATGGGACCACGCAGCCGTCATACCGCTCAGGAAGGAGACGTGTTCTGTCTCCTAGAGATGAACGTACTTTGGTGCGAAAGTGCAAATCAATCCCAGACAACAGCAAAGGACCTTGTGAAGATGCTGGAGGAAACAGGTACAAAAGTATCTATTTCCACAGTAAAACGAGTGCTATATTGACATAACCTGAAATGCCGCTCAGCAAGGAAGAAGCACTGCTCCAAAAACTGCCATAAAAAAAGCCAGACTACGGTTTGCAACTGCACATGGGGACAAAGATCATACTTTTTGGAGAAAAAGTCTGGTCTGATGAAACAAAAATAGAACTGTTTGGCCATAATGACCATCGTTATGTTTGGAGGAAAAAGGGGGATGCTTGCAAGCTGAAGAACACCATCCCAACCGTGAAGCACAGGGGTGGCCGCATCATGTTGTGGGGGTGCTTTGCTGCAGGAGCGGCTGGTGCACTTCACAAAAGAGATGGCATCATGAGGAAAGAAAATGATGTGGATATATTGAAGCAACATCTCAAGACATCAGTCAGGAAGTTAAAGCTTGGTCGCGAATGGGTCTTCCAAATGAACAATGACCCCAAGCATACTTCCAAAGTTGTGGTAAAATGGCTTAAGGACAACAAAGTCAAGGTACTGACCTCAATCCTATAGAAAATCTGTGGGCAGAACTGAAAAGGCGTGTGCGAGCAAAGAGGCCTACAAACCTGACTCAGTTACAACAGCTCTGTCAGGAGGAATGGGACAAAATTCACCCAACTTATTGTGGGAAGGCTACGCGAAACGTTTGACCCAAGTTAAAAAATTTAAAGGCAATGCTAACAAATACTAATTGAGTATGTAAACTTCTGACCCACTGGGAATGTGATGAAAGAAAATAAAATCTGAAAGAAATCATCTCTCTACTATTATTCTGACATTTCACATTCTTAAAATAAAGTGGTGATCCTAAAACAGGGGATTTTTACTAGGATGTAATTGTCAGCAATTGTGAAAAACTGAGTTTAAACGTATTTGGCTAAGGTGTATGTAAACTTCCGACTTCTACTGTATGTATATTTTTAAATTGTCTCTGGTATGACTCTGCCAGGGATCGAACTCCCAACCTTCCAATCTGAATGCGGACACTCTCAATGGAGCCCATCACTAGCCTTAATCTGGGTTCACTAGCCTTAATCTGGGTTCACTAGCCTTAATCTGGGTTCACTAGCCTTAATCTGGGTGCAGGAAACTGTCCCTTTATGACCCCATTCTCAGTCATGGAGTTTCTAATCCAATCATCAACCACCTCTCCTATCGTTCTGAGAATTCAACTGTTTCCTTCCTCCTTCCAGTCTGGATGTTTTCTTCCGATGGCTGTTTGACAAGCGCTTCCTGGCCGACGCTGCTGTGAGGTTTGAGTAAGTAGCCTCTCCTAGTTCCTCTCCAAGTTTCATTCTTAGGTTCCTGGCATCGAGGGAGTTTTTCCTAGCCGCTGTACTTTCTGCATCTGCGTTGCTTGCTGTTTGGGGTTTTAGGCTGGGTTTCTGTAGAGCATAGGACCTGGGACACCAGGTGGGTGCATTTATTGATCAGGTAGAACAGGAAACCAGCAGCATTCCGGACCTCGTGGGGTAAGATCAGAATACCCCTGGCTGGCTGCTCGGGGTTCAGCCCTTCCTAAAAGACCACACTAAACAAACAGCTAGTTCCATAAGGGACACATCAGAGAATATGGAAGCTGCTCTGACTGTACATCATTGAAAGACAGATAATTGTTACAAGCAGCAGTAAGATATGACCGACAACTTTTACATGATGAGCCAGAACGAGGCCAGCAGAGACCACAGTGCACACGGTAAAGGTTCTCAGGTTGAGAGCCGACAGCCACCAGACGTACCATGAAGGTTGAGTTACTGCGCTGAGTACGTTAAGGACATACCCATGCCACGTTCAACAATTACATCAGATGTCCAGGCATTCATCCAAAGTAATGTCTGTGACTGACAATGTGGTCAAATCAATCAACTGTATTTATTAAAGCCCTTTTTTTACATCAGCTGATATCTCAAAGTGCTCT
>NW_019950157.1:0-8948 GCF_002910315.2 Salvelinus sp. IW2-2015 | reverse complement strand
ACATGTAGTGCTCCTAATACTACATGTAGTGCTCCTAATACTACATGTAGTGCCCCTAATACTACATGTAGTGCTCCTAATACTACATGTAGTGCCCCGAGTGTGAGCCTAGCTACCTACGTCCCACCCAGTTGGAACAGGTGATGTTTCCACCCTGATCCATCTATAATTCAGCTGACCCGGCCGTATCGGTGTCTCTTTCTCTTCTTCCCTCTGTAAAATTGGCATATGATGCAGGGATGAAGAGGCTGATTAACGAATGAGAGAAAGAGGGAGCGAGAGAAAGGAGCTATCACGATCACAGCAGGTTGTTATTGGTGGCAGAAAGAACAAGGGAACAACAAGGCAGAACGAGGAGTGGGTTAATAGCCAAGGGGACTTTCACTATCAAAAGAAAAGAAGCCTGTAACGGAATACGCTGATTAGTTCCTAGCTAGCCTACTACCAACTGTATTTTTTTTATTTCTTGAACTTTCAACTAGTACTCTGGAGTTTAAAGATAGTTTATTCATTTATTTTTCCTAATTGTTATTATACAGTTTTTGTCTTGTGGAAATCGAAGCGGTTACTATGTCGGGGGCGAACAGTGATCAGTTACATAAGTCTACATTGTCTGTTTACACGGTAAGTATATATTTTATGGTAGGCTAATACTATGGGGTTAGATTATTGAAATGTTGTTGTAAATAGAGTATTGGCAGTAATCTACCCCCATCTTTCACACTCCAATAATACTCTAAATGAGGGTGTGTTGGGGGGGGGGATGTACAAAAACTTTCTGAAAAACATTTAACTGGGTGGTTCGAGCACTGAATTCTGATTGGCTGACAGCCGTTGTATATCAGTCCATATACCACGGATATGACAACTTTTATTTGTACTGCTCTAATTACGTTGGTAACCAGTTTATAATAGCAGTAAGGCACCTCAGGGGGTTTTTAATATGTGCTCAATATACCACGGCTAAGGGCTGTATCCAGGCACTCCACATTGCGTTGAGCTAAGAACAGCCCTTAGCCGTGGTATATTGGCCATATACCACGCCCCTTCGGACCTTATTGCTTAAATATACAACCACTTGTAGGCCCTACCTAACACAAGGCATAGCATTTAGTTTTGGCCAATAGTCCATGTTTGATTGTTCTGTGTTCTCTTCCATAGAACCTGATGGAACAGTTCAACCCAGGTCTACAGACGCTAGTTACATTAGGAAACAGCTATGTCAAGGCTTTCCAAGGTGTGTGTGTGTGTGTGTGTGTGTGTGTGTGTGTATGAGTGAGTGTGTGTGAAAGTTAATACATAAGTATGCATTTGTGTCATTGTGTGTGGGGGTCATCCCTCTGACAAGTTCCCRAGACCTAGTTGGGRWAACATCATTGATGTCAGCYTCCTTCCTCTGACTGATATAAACAGTACAAGGCATCTATCACAGGTCAGCTAGTTAGCAGGTAGATGTAACATGGTAAAGACAGGCCTGTTGCCCATAGAGGTAGAAGATAGCAGGTAGATGTAACATGGTAATAAAGGGCGGCAGGGTAGCAAGTGGTTTAGAGCGCTGGACTAGTAACGAAAGGTTTGAAAGTTCAAATCCCCGAGCTGACAAGGTAACAAATCTGGTCGTTCTGCCCCGAAACAGGCAGTTAAACCCTGTTCCTAGGCCGTCATTGAAAATAAGAAGTTTGTTTTAAACTGACTTGCCTAGTTAAATCAAGGTAAAAAAAAAAAAAAAGGCCTGTTGCATAGGCAGGAGAAAGATAGCGATAGAGGTAATGTATGTAAACGACCAGGCCTGTTATCCCCATAGAGTAGAAGATAGCGGGTAGACTGTAACCATGGTAAAGACAGGCATCTGTTGCCCATAGAGGTAGAAGCAGCAGGTAGATGTAACATTGGTAAAGACAGGCCTGTTTCCCCATATGATGGTAGCAGATGCAGGTAGATGTAAACATTGGTAAAGACGGCCTGTTTCTCAAGAGGGTAGAAGATAGCAGGTAGATGTAAACAGGGTAAAGAACAGGCCTTAGTTGCCCATAGAGGTAGATATAGCAGGTAGATGTTAACATGGTAAAGACAGGCCTGTTGCCCATAAGGTAGAATATAGGCAGGTAGATGTAACATGTAAAAGAAGGCCTGTTGCCCATAAGAGGTAGAAGATTAGCAGGTAGATGTAACATGGTTTAAAGAGGCCTGTTTCCATAGAGGTAGAATGATAGCAGGTAGATTGTAACATGGTAACGACAGGCCTGTTGCCATAGAGGTAGAATATAAGGTAGATGTACTGGTAAGACGGCTGTTGCCCATAGAGGTAGAATATAGAGGCGTAGATGCTAATTTGTTAAAGACAGCGCCTGTTGCCCATAGAGGTAGAAGATATGCAGGTAGATGTAAATAGGTAAAGACAGGCCGTTTCCCATAGAGGTGAGAAGATAGCAGGTAAGGTAACATGGTAAAGACAGGCCTGTTCGCCCATTAGAGGTAGAAAGAGAGGCTCATCTTTGTATCTGTGGCCATGGATGGCTTCTGTGACTTTAAAATGGTGGAGCCTTCATTGGCCTTCCATGCTAAAACGGTTCTTCTATCCATCCAGAAGTCCTCGTCCACCTTATGGGATGTTACCTAACCATTGGGCATATTTATGACCAGTCTTACCTGTAATCAGGGGTTCCAGTCCCCACAGGTGTTTTACTTATTGGCGTCAATTTGGTTGGGACAGTTTAGATATGATTACAAGGTTTTGGTTGCTGTCATTATTGGGGCTTTGTGAGTTGAATAGCTATAAATGACTAACAGGTTGTGTGTGTGCTGTGTGTGTGTGTGTGTGTGTGGTGAGGTGTTGTTGTCGTGTGTGTGTTGTGTGGTGTGTGTGTGTGTGTGTGTGTGTGTGTGTTGTGTGTTGTGTGTGGTGATGTGTTGCGCAACTGCAGCCTGGCTGTGTACCAGTGAGCTACTTTATGTGCCTGTAGGCGAAGATGGGAGAACAGGCCCTTTCACACACTTCCTCTTCGCTCACTTGGTAAGTGTGTGTGTATATCTGTCACTGTACCATAGAACCAGCTAGATGGGCCAAACACAGACTGGGGCTATTTTAAGGTAGACTCAGCGATTAGACGTAGATTGCAAAAGTCATAGCACAGATGGGTCAATTTATAGTAACAACAGAGCAGTTGATGCACGAGTATCAACTTTCTCCGCTGTTTTTGTGCCCTGGCTACACGCTGTGAACAGTGTGATGCGAACTGTGCACATGCGGAGATACTGTGTGCGACTTCGATGATGCGAAGCTTGCGTATCGCTATTCCAATATTTGGTGGGCTGCCCTACACGTTGACAACGTCATTTTGCTGAGTAACCTTTAATGCAACCGCTGTTGTTCAGATTGTCAAAAAGCTTTACGAAAAAGCACACCCATGCAATAATCTGATACAGCCGCGTCAGACAAACAAAGCGAGCCATACAGATATCCACCAATGTTGTGGTCACATAAAGTCAGAATAGCATTATATATATATTCACTTACCTTTGATGATCTTCATCAGAATGCACTCCAGGAAATCCCAGTTCCAAATATAATGTTTGAATTCTGTTTCGATAAAGTCATCATTTATTGTCCAAAACCTCCTTTTTTTGTCGAGACGTTTTAGTACACAATCCAAAACTCACGGAGTGCGTGGGCAGGTCAGGTGAAAGTTCAGACGAAAAGTCATATTACAGTTTTGTAGAAATATGTCAAACTAGTTATAAGAATCAATCTATTAGGATGTTTTTATCATAAATCTTCAACAATGTTCCAACCGCAGAATTCTCTTTGTCATGTCAAGAAATGCAATTGGGACACAGGTCGCCTCTCATTATGCCACTCTGGCAGACTCTGAACTTCATTCAAGCTCCCATTCCCCCCTCCTTCACCAGTAGAAGAATCAAACAAGGTTAAAAAAGACTGCTTGACATCTAGTGGAAGCCTTAGGAAGTGGCAATATGACCGCATAGACACTGTATATTCGATAGGCAAATAATATGCATATCATTAGCAACTGGACTGAGTGCAGGCAGTTTACTCTGGGCACCTTATTCATCCAAGGCTACTCAATACTGCCCCCGCAGTCCCAAAGAAGTTAACTTCCCTTAGCGTCTTTGCAGTAACTTTGAGGTTGTTGTTCAAACAGGTGGGTTTTACGATACTGGGTGAGATTTGAGAGCGGTCTACGAGGTTGAATTTAAACTGAGCTTGGCACGGCTGTTTTTTATTATGGACAGGACAGTTCTAAGCCTTATGGTGCCAATTAAATAGCATAAGAACAGAGTTTACTGAGAGGTAAGGATGGATGATCACACCACACACACACACACACACAACACACAACCACCACACACACACACACACACACACACACACAACCACAACGCACACACACACACACACACACAACCAACACACACCACACACACACACCCACACACCCCACAACACACACACACACACACACCACACAACACCCACAACACACCACACACAGTTAGCAGTTGAGCTAAACTGAACTCGAGTGCGGCTGAAAGACTGTCATCTATAATTCAAAGCAAGCTACCTGATCCTCTCTTCATGGTCACACTGCTGCGTGACCTTTCTCACTTGGCTGGACTGCTTGTAGCTACACTGGTCATGCTCGCCCTAGCTTCTGACGCCAGGCCCCATTCGTTCCCATGAAGATGCTATGTCACTGCGTAATAGCTAGGTTGCTAGCTCTGACGCACGGCCCCCATTACATCCTTTAGATTGCACTATCATCAATTTCTAATTCGGTGATACTAACTGTGTGTATGTGTATAGCATCTCTGGAGATCTATCGCAGAGAAACTCACCCGAGATGGGAGGGCTTCTGTTTAATTCACCTATATGTTGATACTTTGTTCCTATTATCTATGTTATTTACAAAGCCACCATGTATCAAGCCGTGTGGACATCCAGGCTAAGTTATATATCAGGGTGCGTCTGTATTTCCTAGTTTATGGTCCAGGTAGAGTTACGTGGAGATCAGTATTGTGAGTTAATCTAGTTATTGCTTGAATACATTTCTAGTGTCTAAGCCAAAAGATACTACAATTCATGTGTTTTTTCAATTGCCAGACTGTTTCATCGTACAGTGGTGTGTTGTGTGTGAGACCGACTTGCTAGGTTGTAACCCAGTCTTGTTTTTCTTCCCCCATCAGGAGGTGTGTAACAGGGTTGTAATTTCCTTTAGTCGATGGTCAGGTGAGTACAGCATTGGTCAGAAATGCTATCGAAGAGAATGAGCTGTATCTTTGAGATGGTGTGTTTCTGCTTATACGTGTTGTGGGTTTGAAGTGGACGTAGTGTGCGTTACTCACACGACTGTATCTCCACGGCACAAGGGGATGACTGGAGTGAGAACCAGGAGACTACTCGACGACAGCGAAAGATGGAGCCTTTTCGGCACTGCATCGTGGTACGTGCACACATCCTGATTATCGTCATGAACTTTACTGACATTTGTTGAGATCGTTGTCGTCTCGTCTATTTTATTACGCCCCCGCTCCCACAGGCAAGGTATTCTGTGCCTTATTGCAAGGTCGTCATTTGTAAATAAGAATTTCTTCTTAACTGCTTGCCATAGTTAAAGCATTTAAATAATAAAGACACACCCACACACACACACACACACACACACACCACACAGCACACACACACACACACCACACACACACACCACACACACACACACACACACCACAACAACACACACACACACCACACACACACACACACACACACACACAGCACACACACCCTCCTACAGTTAAATCAGACCTGTACCAACACTTACCACATTCCATTACAGTAAGGGCGTCTGTTGTCTGTTCGTTGTGTGTCTGTGTGGTGTGGTGTCGTGTGTGTAGTGTGTGTGTGTTCTGCTAGGAGCACAGTGAGTACATGCAGTACTGAGACAGAGTCAACATGACATTAATGAAGGAGGAGGATGAGGAGGTCAGGTCTTTTACCATTAGTAATTTACCAACACAATTACTATTTAGGACCATTAGTAATACATTACCAACACATTATTATTTAGGACCATTAGTAATACATTACAGAATGACAATTACTATTAGAACCATTAAGTAAATCATTACCAACACAATTACTATTAGACTATAGTAATACATTACCCAATTCTAAGGACCATATATACATTACATTGTATAGGACCAGCTTAGTAATACATCAAACACATTACTAGAACCAAGTCACATCCACACATATTACTATTAGGACCATTAGTAATACATTACAACACAATTACTATTAGGACCATTAGTAAATACATTACCAACACAAATTACTATTAGGACCAGTTAGTAATACATTCCGAACACAATACTATTAGGACAATTGTATACAATACCAACACACATTACTATTAGGACCATGTAGATACATTACCACACAATTACTATTAGGACCATTAGTAATACATTACCAACACAAATTACTATTAGGAACCATTCGTAATTACAGTTACCACACAATTATATTTAGACCATTAGTAAATACATTTACCCAACCAATTACTATTAGGACATTAGTAATACATTACCAACACAATCTACTATTAGGACCATTAGTAAGTACATTCCAAACACAATTACTATTAGGACCGAATTAGTAATACATTACCACACAATACTATTAGGACCATTAGTAATACATTAACCAACACAATTACTATTAGGACCATTTAGTAATACATTACAACACAATTACTATTAGGACCCGTATCTAGCGGGTCTGAATAACATCTTAGCATCACTGTAGCTAATCATTACATTTATCTATTAGTGAACATTATGAGTACATTATGTCCAACTACAAATTACTATTAGGCCTAGGTTGAGTGACATACATTACCAACATCAATTACTATTAGGTAGGCAGCATTAGTGAATATTACACCAAGTGTAACAACCAGAGACGATACCTTGAACAATTATGTTGGGACTAGTTAGTAATGAGCGATCTCAACCACTCAGATTACTAATTAGGACCTATTAGTAATACATTACCAACACAATCTCTATAGAATCTGATGTTGATTGATGTGATATGATGGACGGTTGCTTATTATTGGGTTATCGTCTTCCTGCGTGCAGAGAAAACATGCGGCCTGACACCGAGTCACTGTCTTTCTCATTCAATCGAAGGGACACACACAGTACACTGTTATAGTGCAAAATGGGAACGTTCAGGAACCTTTACAAACCACACACACAGTAGTGTTCCTGACTGATGTCGCCCATTTCTCCCCAGACAGGGGCTCCTACACGAGGAAGGCTGATGCGATGGAAGATGAAAAGTGAACTGGACAGAGGCTCCAGAAATAAAAGATAGTTCTTAAAAGCGCTCTGGGAGGAAGGACACAATGTGGAGTTGTCAACCCGTGATGGAAGATCATGGAGGGCAGTCCCTTCCCCGGAGGAAAGAGCAAAGCTCCAGTCTTGCACGAGGTTCAGCATTGAGGTGGCTACGATATATCCGTACATCCACACTGAATATGTTCCTGCCAGACATGCCAGAGATGCGATATCCGCCCACCTGGATTATCAGAACGGGGGGAAAGGAGAAGATTAATTGTGTGTCGTCTGCATAGCAATGGATAGGAGAAGACCAACCTGTGAGGAATACTGAAACAGAGCCAAGTGACTTGGGTGCTATACGCGAGAATCAAGGAGAGGGGCCTGCTAGACCATGAGCCCTGGGGGACACCAGTGGTGAGAGCAGTGTGGGCGGAAGACAGATCTCGCCACGGACCACCTGGTAGAGAGCGACCTGTCAGGTAGCGACGCAATCCCAAGCGTGGGCCGCGCGGAGATTGACGCAACCTCGGAGAGGGTGGAGAGGAGGATCTGATGGTTCACAAGTTACAAAGGCAGCCGATAGTCTAGCAAGGATGAGAGAGCAGAAGGAGAGAGAAGTCTCATGTTCTTTAGCAGTGGCGGAGCCGTTTCGTGACACAGAGACGAAGCAGTCTCAGGGGGGTTGAATGCCTAGCTTGGAAAGCCTGACTGATTTGGATCAAGAAGGGTCATGTCATGAGAGAGATAGCAGGAGAGGCTTGGCCTCAAAGCCGCACGCACGACAGAGAGGAGAAAGGGATACTGGTCCTGTAGTTGGTTGAACCTCAGAGAGGGATCGACGTGTAGGTTATTATTTCCTCGCAGAAGGGGTACGATTTAGAGATGTGTCAGAAGATGTTTTATTTTAATGTCTGCGCGATGCACAAAGAAATCCCGCCTGGCTGTGCGACTCCGACAGCATATCCCGAGAGAGGCCATGTTTCCGTGAAATATAGTAGGTGTTACAATCCCTGATGTCTCTCTGGGAAAGCAAACCGTGGGTGTGAGTTTTCCTCTTCCCTTGTGTATCAAGAGACTGGACCATTAGCGAGTAATTACTCGGAAGCAGTTGGTGGTGGGTCACGGAGAACGCGGCTCAAAGCCCGTACAAAGGGAGACAACGTGGAGATAAGGAGTAACAAATATATATTTTTAAATAAGTAACTAAGTACAATATACAATGGTGTGTGCTAATCAGTAATCAGTAAGTGTAAGTGAGTGTTTAGCATGCATGAATGTGATAATGCAGGGTGTTTGAAGTGCCAAAGCAAACAGCCAAAAAGCACCACGAAAACTAAAAAACGCCACCACGAAACACAACAAAATCTATTCAACGGGTTGTCTGCATGGAGAGAGTCTCCTCCAATGAATGGGAAGTGGTGCATTTATCCTATGACAGTGGGCCCAGGTGTTTCCCCCATGTAAGCCTGGACTGACTGCCTCGATGCCCAACTCCGGCCCACCGGCATCCTAATAAGGAAACAAGACACAAGAGAGAATAGACTATCGGCAGACCAGAGTGTGGAGGGGGGGGGTGGGTC
>NW_019950156.1:2892-8949 GCF_002910315.2 Salvelinus sp. IW2-2015 | reverse complement strand
CAGTTATTGTATGCCATACAATGTACCAGGAATGGCTTTAATACATGGGTTCTTGATTCGCATGCACAAGAAGTGGCATGTTTATTTTTTAGAAGGGGTCTTGTTGCAGAGGGGTTGGAAATGAATTTGGTTGGTGGAACAACATGGTTCGAGTCGAATCAGGTTGTTCAGGAATGGTTAGGTGGCTGTCTGCTTGCCTGGGCTGCTGGCCTTATTTTCCACGCTGCCTTGGTCCGGGTTTGGTGGGTGTTCTGTAAGGTTTTTCTTCAGGGGTGACGGAGAGGACCACAAGTCAGCGCGGACTAGTGTTACCTGTTTAATAAAGACATAGTGACACTGCAAACAACAATAACAAATAACAAAAGTGCAAAAAGCCGAGACAGACCTCTCTGGTTGCAACAATCAAATGAGACCGGAACCAACACACACAAAAATCCCAACTAAACAAGCCTCCTATACTATGGATTCCCAATCCGGGACAACGATTCACAGCTTTCCTTGATTGAAACGGATATTTAGGACTGGACCCAGAAACAGACAACTAAGACACACAACTATGAATTCTCCTACCCCAGCTCACGCCTGGATCGATAACACATAAACACGCAACAAAACCGTAAGAGATTCTGGTAGGGACGTTACATTGATAGCTATTATGTAGATTACATCGGAAACAGAACTCACTACAAGTATGTCGCGTTTCAATGTAGAAATGTCACTGGGCATACTTGTGTGGGTAGGATACGTTACATACGCTGGTAAATTCGCGTATAATTTGTGATACCATTCTTCATGCTCCATTTTCAGGCCCTGGGTTAAGATAGCTCCTCAGCTAGCTACATTCTCAAGGATATTTCAGGTTTCTAATTTTAGACCGGAAAGTGTGTTTCATTTCAATGTGTATTTATCTAGATCGATGCTCGCTAACTATAGTTAGACTTGGCTGGGGATCGCTAGCATTATACGGTTAATTTTTGGTTGAATTGTGTTGAATGACAGTCGATCTCATTCTCATTCGTATCTTCAGACACATTTGTTTTGCTAGTATACGCAATAGATGGTTGGGTCTTAAGAGGAAACTAAGCTACAACGTTGCTGCAGGGTTAGTACGTGTCATTTGTACGTGATTGTAGGATTACTTGGTTCCATATTAGTGTTAGATAGGGATGATAGTGTCTGTACACTGTCGCTACAGAAAAAGACTCCACATACAATAGAATCTGTTGACATATTTCACTCTCATTAATTTTCAGTTAGTGTACTGAGGTTTTTAAGTCGAACTACTAGCTAGGTTAGCTGGCTTGGCTCACGCTAAACTAACGTTACGTTCACCATGCGTTGTGATGTCATTGTTTACCTAGCTAGCTATATAGGTACATTTCTTACAAAAGACTCTCGTCTTATGCCAGAGTGCGTAATAAACTGATAGGAATTTTGAATCAATCAAAACCCTGTTTGATATGTCGGTCGTCAATAAACGTGGCACAAAGCCGGAATTCAGTGTTGCAGCAGCATAGTTACATTCACCACGCTCTGGATAGAATGAACTGCCCTAAGCCAGCTCTGCAGGGGGAGTAAACATGGTCAGAGGGGGTGATCGCATTATGTGTCTGGAAGTAGCTAGCCATGTTTGCAGTTAGCTTGGGTTACTTGACTGCCGTTTGAGGTCAGAGCTTTCGAAGAAGCCTACTTATTGGGGGTCCAGAGGTCCATGTGCGCCTGAACTCGAACGCTCGGAGTTTTACGAAGGGACCATCTGACAGCACAGTAAGCAGTCACCCGCACTGGATAATACTGTAACAGCTACAGCAACCTAAATAGACACACGAGGAGACGAGCTTTATATAATTTCAGTGCACAAGTCCAATAAGGCTATATTATCGCTAATTCTCAGCAGACGTTTGACGACGGCTCTAGAAGCTAGCACTAGCTAGGTGTATTAGTCTAGATCATGAGCGCCCCAGGACTAGGACACGCTGCTCGTTTATGAGGTTAGGGCACGGCTATAATGACAAGGTGTTGAAATCAGATGACTGAGTAGTGGACTGTGTGTTATGTCCTATGAAGGTTTAGACTCGAACATGTGACCCAAAGGTACGATTGAAGAAAGGCTCATTATGTCTTCTCGACAACAGGTGGGACGGTATCTATTATGTCATTAGCGTTCTAACATCTATACTCACAAATCATTGACACATGTGCTTTTTTCGCTCACATTGTTTTTAGAGTCAAATGTGCAGATAGTCATTGTATTTTGGTCACTCTCATGTTGTAGTATGCTGCCTACTGACCTAGATCAGACGCTTTTTTTTTATGCTATCTTTGTAATACTGTCTACAAGAATTTAAATAATGTTACGGCTTAAATATTAGAGGCTAAAATATGTAAGGTGGGTTCGCCAAAGAATTAGACACAATTTAACGTGTAAAGCTGTTTCGTATATTCTCTGGTTATGTAACATTGACCTTACAAGAAGATGATGGGTTTCTGCTCCACGACTATCTTCATGAAAAGTTCACGTGGTGTCTTTCCATCAACATTGTATACCTAGATGTTATATCTTCATGTGCGCGTTCATGTTCTCTCGTCACAAGGCAGACACACTTCATCGCTCTCACTACTTTCTCTTCTTCATCCGCCTTCTTCTTCATCTCTCACCTCTCTCTGGCTTACGTTACGCTCTCTTCTATGGAGTTGGAGGGACGGATGAACAGGAGTAAGTTTAAACATAACGGTTAGCTGGAGGCCTATGTGGATTAATACACCAGTTATATACACGATATCAAACAGAACTTTAACAGGATAGGATTGTTACGGTATAACCAATATTTCATAGGCTGGTATGACACGGGATTCTCCCTTTACACGAGTTAATGAAGGCAGCAGTCTCTAGGACTCATCAACTGTGTTAGTTTGATGGGTGAATGATGGTGATGCCCAGTGTTGCAAGATGATGATGACTGTTTGATTGCGCTCTCAGTCAATGAATCGAGTGAGTAGATGGCAGTTGGACTAGTCTAGATACAATATGTTCTAGGTGCAGCACGGTTGTCTTTTTGCTCTAGCGTCGTCACTCGTTTAGTTTTCCTTGTGGCCTCACTGCCGTACGCACCTGTGATGATGGTGGGGAATGGGGGTTTTTATGAAGATTTTATACTGAATCATATATTATTTAGGCTTAATTATCTTTGTAAGTGGACTATTCTCATATCTATATGAGGTTGTTTACTTTCATTTGTGTTTTTATTGGAGATTAAGTTTCATAAGGGCCTCTGTAAATGTAAAGCAAGTCTTGTAACCGCGTATGGTGAACAAAATAACATTTGATTTTGAATAAGCCCTAAGCTTTAAGGGGCCTACCTGTATGGCGACAATATATACTAGCTATAACGTTTACGGATAAATGCTTTTGGGTACTTGGGCAGAACAAGTTTATACTGGATGCTGTCAATTATCCCCAAGATTGAGCAAAAAGGACAAATGTTTGTAGTTTTTATATCGAATATATAGTAAAAAAAAGCTGGGCAACATGGAGAATAAAATAGGGTGTCCAGAAACACGTTAGGTAATGTCTGGGAAATATCTTTGGTTGAAGTGGTGAAAGAGGATTGATAGCACGGTATATCGTGTATGTGTGAGTTGATTGTTAGCAGTTGCTATGCAGCATGCTTACGTCTCAAACATTGACATTTGCCTTCACAAGACTAGGGACTTCACTTTACATATGGCACGTCAAGGGAACTGTACTGTTCAGATGGTTTAAATAAAATAGGAACTGAAATCTGGACACTGACTGTAGGTCTATAACCTCTCACATTGCGTAATATAAAAGGCTGTTAACTCCTGCAGAATTAAGCATTTCGTGCAGTAAAATGATACACCGACCTTCAATTTTGACTTAGGGACAGGAGTGGAGAAATAGGATTTCTTTCTTTCAGCATCTTGAGAGAATGTGCAATAGGGACAGTCTGTGTAGGGACCGTCTTTATTAGCATCATGTAAGCTGATAGTATTTCAAACAATTAGCTAAAATATGCATCCAAGCTGAACTGAAATTWTATCAGAAACATGTTGGGTCATTTTCACAGCTTTAKATTTCCTTTAAACCGTTCAAACAGAAAATCTTTTTTTTTTGCTGTTGCATTTTCTSCCCGGTCTCTAAACGTCCTTGCTCCGCAAGAGAAGCAGATAKATTAGAGAAAAGATTGAAYCATTCYTTCTATAATTTATTATTATTATTCTGGTGAGCAASGGTTTATMTAGTCTTCTAGGGCAACAYGTAATGACAGAAGAGAAGCTGCATGTATCTAATTATAGATAAGCTGACTAACAAATAGCCTACCAAAATGCATTGTCTGTATTTGCGTGTTAAGGTCGGGTGCGGMCCTCAAATTTTTACTTCATCACATAGAGTCGGGCGGTTGCCAATGGTTTATTAGGGCGGGCGGGTCTCTTCACTTCCTGACCTCWCTGAAGATGTACAGTACCAGTCAAAAGTTTGGACACACCTACTCATTCAAGGGTTTTTCTTTATTTGACTATTTTCTACATTGTAGAATAATAGTGAAGACATCAAAACTATGAAATATGAGAGAGATACGTAAGCGCCCTCAAAGCGCTCGCCTTTACTTTCAGACAGAGAGTTCATTAACTCTGAGTCTTATTGGCCTGTGAAAAATACAATAAGGCTAATAAGTTAAGTCCTAATAAACACTGTCATGAATGGAGTCGAAAAATGCTAATAACGGTTCCGGCCAGTAAAACTTGAATGGCAATTTTTTTGGCTGTTGGACACACGTGTGCAGGAAACATCTAAAACGCAAAGCTATCATACTTCCGAATTCTCGTTGACTTTCAAACTTCAGTCCTCCAGAAAGTGGAGATGCAACATTTATTGTGTTTTAGATACACATATAAATTTTTATTTAAAGCTGCTCTAAGACGTGATTAATCTCAACACATACTGACCAGCTTCAAATAGACAGAAGTGTGCTAATTTATGGCAGACCAATCCCAATGCATCTCTCAGCATGTCCAGCCCACTTCATTTTCTCAGCCAATAATGGCTAGCGGGAAGGTTGCCCGCTTTTTTCTGTGGCTAAAACCAACTAGGGCTGGTCAATTTAACTAGTTGTTATTCTATTTGACAGACTGGCATACAAGTTTGTCTAATTACAGCACATGAAAGTTCACATGTTTGAGAAGGCATTTCTCCAAAAAAAATTGCATTTTGATGCCCAATTCTCCTGTGAAGTATGTGGACCAATGACATACTCACCTAGTTTCCTCGAAACGGGTCACAAATTTGCTTAACAAGTCACATAATAAGTTTGCATAGTGTTTAATCATGCACTAAACATAGAGTGAGTCCATGCAACTCTGTACCCACCACATACAATTATCTGTAAGGTTTCGAAGTCCAGGGAGGTTTTCCCAATTCCTCGCAAAGAAGGGCACCTATTGGTAGATGGGTAAAGCATGGTGAAGTTACACTTTGGATGGTGTATGCAATACACGTCCAGTTATTACAACAAAGATACAGGCGTCCTTCCTAACTCAGTTGCCGAGGAGAGGAAGGAAACCACTTAGGGGATTTCACATGAGGCCAATGGTGATTTTAAAACAATTACAGAGTTTAATGGCTGTGAGGAGGAGAAAACTGAGGATTGATCAACAAACATTGTAGTTACTTCACAATACTAATATAGATTGGACAGAGTGAAAAGAAGGAAGCTTATACAGAATGAAGGCTTTTCCAAAACATGCATCTCCAGTTTGCAAAGAGGCTGACATACTGCAAAATAATTTGGCAAAGCAATTAACTTTTGTGTCCTGATACAAAGTGTTATGTTTGGGCCAAATCCAATACAACACATTACTGAGTACCTCTCTCCATATTTTCAAGCATAATGGTAGCTACATATAGAGTATGATTGTAATTGTTTAGGGACTAGGCTGTTTTCCAGGAGAAAAAAAAACGGAAATGGAGTGCAAAAATCCTACAGAGGAAAAACGTGGATCAGTCTGCTTTTCCAGCCACGACAGTTGAGATGTAAT
>NW_019950156.1:0-1689 GCF_002910315.2 Salvelinus sp. IW2-2015 | reverse complement strand
AATTCACCTTTCAGCAAGACAATAACCTAAAACACAAGGTCAAATCTACGCTGTTGTTGCTTAGCAAGAAGAATGTGAAGGTTCCTGAGTGGCCGAGTTACATACATGGACAGAGTGATTTGACTTAAATCTGCTTATATGGCAAGACCTGAAAATGGTTCTCTAGCAGTGATCAACAACCTATTTGACAGAGCTTGAAGAATTTTGAAAAGAATAATGGGCAAATGTTGCACAATCCAGGTGTGGAAAGCTCTTAGAGACTTACCCAGAAAGACTCACCTCTGTARCAAAGGTGATCCTAACATGTATTGKATACCTTTCTAATCGAGATATTAGTGGATGGAATACTTATCTAATCAAGATATTTGTGTTTTATGTTTCATGAATTTTTCACAAATATTATAATTGTTCTTTAACTTTTACATTGCGGAGTATTTTGTGTAGKTCATTGACAAAACTGAAATAAATCAGTGTAGTATGTGTGAGTATWTGGGTAGAGTCCAGTGAGGGGGCATAGAGCCGGTGCAAGATAAATGCAAATAAAAAGAYGGTCAATGCAAATATTAAGGGTAYCCATGTGAATAAATGTTCAGCAGTCTTATGGCTTGGGGTCGAAGCTGTTCAGGAGCCTTTTMGTRCCAGACTMTGTGCTCCGGTACRACTTGCTGCGTGGTAGCAGAGAGAACAGTCTATGACTTGGGTGGCTGGAGACTTTGACKATTTTTAGSGCCTTCCTCTGACACCACCTGGTATAAAGGTCCTGGATGGCATTACCCTCTGTAGCGTCTACCCTCAGCAGCGCCTRATGGTCGGATGCCAAGCAGTTGCCATACCAAGTGGTGATCCAGCCAGTCAAGATGCTTTCAGTATAACTTTTTGAGGATCTGAGGGCCTGAGGGCCCATGCCAAATCTTTTCAGCGGTGGAAGAGGCGTTGTCGTGCCCTCTTCATGACTGTGTTGGTATGTTTGGAACATGATAGGTCCTTAGMGATGTGGACACCTAGAAACTTGAAGCTCTCGACCCACTCCACTACAGCCCTGCCGATGTGAATGGGGGKYTGCACAGCACTCTATTTCCTGTAGTTCACGATCAGCTGCTTTGTCTTGCTGATGTTGAGGGAGAGGTTGTTGTCCTGGCACCACACTGCCAGGTCTCTGACATCCTCCCTATAGGCTCTCTCATCATCGTCGGTGATCAGACCTACCACCGTTGTTTCATCAGCAAATGTAATGATGGTGTTGGAGTCGTGTGCAGCCACTCAGTCGTGGGTGAACAGGGAGTACAGGAGGGGACTAAGCACACACTCCTAAGGGGCCCCCGTGTTGAGGGTCAGCATGGCGAATGTATTGTATCCTACCTTAACCATCTGGGGGTGGCCCGTCAGGAAGTTAAGGATTCAGTTGCAGAGGGAGGTGTTCAGTCACAGGGTCCTTAGCTTAGTGATGAGCTTTGAGGGTACTATGATGTTGAACGCTGAGCTGTAGTCAATGAACAGCATTCTCATGTAGGTGTTCCTTTTGTCCAGGTGGGAAAGGGCAATGTGGAGTGTAATAAAGATTGCGTCATTTGTGGATCTAATGGGGCGGTATGCAAATTGGAGTGAGTCCAGGGAATCTGGGATGATGGTGTTGATTTAAGCCATGACCAGCCTTTCAAAACATTTCATGGCTACGGTCATTTAGACAGG
>NW_019950155.1:8790-8949 GCF_002910315.2 Salvelinus sp. IW2-2015 | reverse complement strand
TTGGGTAAGTCTCTAAGAGTGATTACAGCTGTGAGTCTTCTTGGGTAGGTCTCTAAGACTGATTACAGCTGTGAGTCTTCTTGGGTAAGTCTCTAAGACTGATTACAGCTGTGAGTCTTCTTGGGTAAGTCACTAAGAGTGATTACAGCTGTGAGTCTT
>NW_019950155.1:0-4979 GCF_002910315.2 Salvelinus sp. IW2-2015 | reverse complement strand
TCTCTCTCTCTCTCTCTCTCTCTCTCTCTCTCTCGATTCCTTTCTATTCCACCTTTTATCTAGCTACCTATACCACAGTCATTTTCCATACCTTGCCTATTTGGTGTTATGTTTGTTGGCACCATGTAGCCTACAGTATGTTTTATTCTTTATCCCTATCATAGTGAGCAGTGTAAAAGTACCACAAACGTTCAAGTATCTTATGCACTACTAGATAGTGATTGTCTCGGTTTATAATTAATCTAGCTAGCCACTAATCCAACCAAGGAAACGTCTGATAAACAGTTATATTTCCACTCAAAGCAGAAGTCCTAGCTGACGAGCTAAGAATTAGGAGCGTTCCATCCAGTCAGACCTATGATAGCGTGATCATAAAAACACAGGGAATTAAAAAGATGAGGAAAGTGGACTTTTTCCTGAGAGCTTTTGTTTAGTTAATTCCCTGTCGTCGACATCACTGCGCTAGCTCCGTTAGCCTGGAGAAAACGAGCGAGGAAGAGATTACATTTCAACTTCTAATTAAGGCAGCTTATTTACATATAGCTTTATAAATCATAATATATGCTAATGTGAATTTACATGGCAGAATGCTGTGTAGACAGTTCACGTGTCCTAAATATGTCCATAAACATTATGTTTTTAAATAAATGTGTAATTTCTAGCTACTTATCATGCATCTTCCTAAAATGTTTTCCAATTATGTGTTTTTCTTACATTGTTGAGTCGAGTGCAATTATGGTTTAGTATAGATTACACGCTGCTCTACCCACAAGACATACGCAATCAGAACGCAATTCAAAACACCGCAGTAATTTCTGTTTTACAGCTTGCGTTTCAGATATGATGTAAATGTTATTTATAGGGTTTTAGTATAGGACAAGATATCTCGAGCAGAATGGTTGTCTGCGTTTATTTTGCCAAAGGACCACCCTTTTAGACCAATCAGCCGCTGGATCTAATCCATGGAACTCCCCCACATTCAACTGAGATTATCCAGATATACTCTGTAATCGCACTTCCAACCTACGTGTAGGAACTTCTTGCAACAACAAGTTTATTAACATGTAGATCTGGGATGATTCCAGAATTATCTCTGTTAATCTCACTCCTCAAACCGTACTGTCAGAACTTCTTAGAACAGACAATATTACATGTTAGAAACTGAGATTGATTCAGATCTCTGTAATTCCACCTTCCCAAACCTACTGTTAGGAACTTCTAGAAACAACAAGATTACATGTAAGAAACTGGGATGAATGCCAGCATACTCTGTAAGTCGCTACCTAGAAACCTAATCTGGTCAGAACCTTCGATTGTTAGTAACAACAACGTATGTACATGTTATGAACTAGATGATCCAGAATACTCTGTAATCCACTCCGCAAACTACTGAGGAACTTCACTCAGAACAACAAGTATTCACGTGGTTAACTTGAGATATATGTATCCCCTGTATACCTTTCCTTGTGAATCTCACACCATAGACACCACCATCGACTGTAGGGACTTTCCTGTATGAACAACTATAGGTGCATGTACATGTCGAACTGAGATTGATCCAGCATACTCGTGTAATCCACCTTCCCAACCTAGCTGTTAGGAACTTCTAAGTTAACAACAAGTTATTACATGTGAACTTCGGTGATGACTCCCCAGAATACTCCCCTGTAATCCCACCTCCAACATACCGTAGTGGTGAACCTTCTAGAACATAGCACAGTCATACCACTGTAGAACTGAAAGATGATATCCAGAATACTCTGTAAATCTATCATAAACTCGTAGACCTCGTAGCGGCTATGGACTCAAAGAAGACATTAATCGAGTCAGAACACCCCCTACGCATGTTAACGGCATATTACACGATGCTAATGGAAGTATTGTATCAAGTGGAGATTTTGTAATCCATCAACATCCTTCCCAACTGGAGGTCTTCCTTTACCAGTAGAATGAGATGTCCTACCTAGGAACCCATTTAATATCACTCTTTCATTATCTGTGCGTCATACAACCGAATATTATTCATTCCTAGAATTACCTTGGGTCTTTTAGGTACACCTTCTACGCGAGTATTATACATGTAGCAACTGAGTAGGCTTACGTCATAATTTCTGCTAACATCAAATACTGATTAGGTACATTTGCTACATACAGTCTATACATGCGTTCAGATACTTGCGGGTCTCATCCTCGATTTCTAGACTTCAACCTCTGTATACTAAATACTGTAGGAATCTCTTTAGCACTACTCACTACATGCTATCTCTGCTGCGACATCTGTCGGATTGATTCAATCAATTGCATAACACCGATAACTACAGAGCCTACTCGTACGATCCATTTCGAACTCATCGAGTCGCTCTCATCTCCTGATCTGCGTATTTTTAAACCCAGTCGACTCTCGGTTTGTTATTGGAAACATCTGGAATGGCCTCTACGTGCCCACAAGATCACCAGGAAAATGTGTTTAATAATTTCCCTTAAAGCCCTCTGCCGTGGCGGCTGTTTTAATTTTTTGGCTGTGTTGTTGTACTGCTCGTTCGTTCGTCCCCTACTTGCTTTTTCTCTCCTCATGCGCTTACTAATATTTGGCAAATACCTCGTGTTCCTTCTTTCTCGGCTAATCGTCCTCTAGCTCCATTCTCCGCTTACCAATAATATATAAATATAAGATATGGACACCATATTTGCGTTGCTCAGTTTGTATATGATGTTAGTCGGATAGGTCCTTCCCCATTATAACCCTCCTCAGGGTGGAGTGGTGGGTGTAAGCGGGTGTTTAACCCCTGAAATAGAACTCTGTTTGTGACGTGTGTTGCCCTGTGGGTGATTCCTGTCAAGAAGCAACCCTACTTTCACTACGCCTACATCATCCTCCTTTCTGCCTACTGTGCATTGTGTTTCCTCAGCGTCTTACGCGTTATATATCCCCGGTTGTACCCCTGCCTCCGTCCACTGCATCCATTCGTACATAATGACGGTTCCTCTCTTCTGTCTCCTTGCTTCCGTGTCCTTCTACAGCTGCTTGCAGGCGTGTGCATCTATTCCAACCCACTTCCATCTTATCCTCCCTTGCACTCAATTAGAATTAATCCTTTTACAATCTTCTTCTTTAAATGCTCACCTCTTGTCTTTCTTCGCTCTGTGTCTCCCTTCATCACTCGATATTCCCACTCTCCTTTATCTTCACCCCTTCTTCTCTATTCCCTCGTCTTCTCTATTCCCTCTTCTCCTTGTACTATTGCCTTGTGTGATTCCTAGCTAATTCCCCCTTTGCTTCTCTAAGGTTCACAGGTCCTTCCAATACAGTATTCCCCTCTTCTCTATTCCATCTCGTTCTGAATTTTACTGCCCCTTCTCATCCTTCCTATTCCCCCCTTTATAATATACCCCTTTTCTTATTATAATTCCGCCGGGCCATCTTCTAATATAGTTCCCCTCTGTCTCGTTTTTTTCTATCTGTTCTATATTCTCCTCTTCTATCATCTACCTCCATCTTCTCCAGGGCGACACAGCCCCTATTTCCCCTCTTCGTATATTCCCATTCTTCCTAATTCCCCTCTCTATTAATTCCATCTTTCTCTATTCCCCCCTTCTATATTCCCCTTTTCTATATATCCCCTTCTTCTCTATTCCTCTCTTCTTTATTCACCTTCTTCTCTATTCCCTCTTCCATATTCCCCTTCTCTATATCCATCTTCCATATTCCCCTTTCTATATTCCCATCTTTTCTTTCCCCTCTTCTTTAATTCCCCCTTCTATATTCCCCTCTTTATTCCCCCATTCTATATTCCCCTCTTCGTCTTATTCCCCCCTTCTATATTTTCCCTCTCTCTATTCCCCTCTTCTCTATTCCTCCTCTCTCTATTTCCCCTCTTTCTCTATCTCCCCCTTCTATATTTCTCTTCTCTCTTTTCCAAGCTTTTTTCTGCCATTTCCGCCCCCTTCTATTGTCCCCTCTATCTTCTAGTAGTTTCCCATCATGACTACTGTTATTTCCCTGCGTCTCTATTTCCCCCCTCTTCGTATATTGCACCTCTCGTTACTAACTATTCCTCCTCTTCTCTATTCCCTTCTTCTCTATCCCCCCTTCTATATATCCCCTCTTCTCTGTTCCCCCTTCTATATTCCCCTCTTCTCTATTCCCTCTTCTCTCATTTACCCCCTCTATATTCCCCTCTTCTCTTATTCCCCTCTTCTCTATTCCCCCTCCTTCTCTATTCCCCTCTTCTTTCTATTCCCCCCTTCTATTTCCCCTCTTCTCTATTCCCCCTCTTCTCTAATCCCCCTGTCTATATATCGCCCCTCATTCTCTAGTTTCCCCAGCTTCGCTATATTCCCCTCTCTATATTCCACTCTTCTCTATTTTCCCCTCTTCTCTAATTTCCCCGCTTCTTATTCCCTCTCCTATTCCCCCTCTATGACTCCTCCCCCTTAATCTCTCTGATTCCTCAGTGCTTCTCTAGTTCCCCCCTCTATATTCCCTGTTTCTCTATTTCCCCTCTTCTCTATTCTCCCCTTTCTATATTCCCCTCGTTCGTCTATATCCCCCTTCTATATTCCCCTCTATAATATCCCCTCTTCTCTATCCCCTCTCTCTATTCCGCCTGTCCTAATGATCCATTTCTCTATCGATCCTATATTTCTTACCCTATAATTCCGCTTTCTTTATGATTTTATTATTTTTCGTCTATTCTTCATATAATTCTTCTCGTATTCCTTCTATATTTCTCTTGTCATATTCGTCTTCGTAATTTCTTCTTTTTAGTCATAATATTCCTTTCTATTTTTTTATTCTCTATGATCCTTCTATATTGCTCATTCTATTCTTTATATTTCTTTATTCTCTTTTATCAGTGTTCTTATTCTCTTTTATTCTTTCTATTCCTCTTTATATTCTCTCTTCTCTATATTGTCTATATTCTTCTTGCGGGAGTGATGAGGAGTATTAACGGAACATACATCTTAATCAGACATTG
>NW_019950154.1:0-8953 GCF_002910315.2 Salvelinus sp. IW2-2015 | reverse complement strand
ACGCCCAGCAGACAGGGTCTAGTAGTGTACCCTATAACTCATAGTGAAAAACACAGCAGACAGGGTCTAGTGTGTAGTGTACCCTATTACCTCACAGTGAAAAACCCCAGCAGACAGGGTCTAGTATGTGTACCTATTAACTCATAGTGAAAACCACAGCAGACAGGGTCTAGTGTGTCCCATTAAACTATAGTGAAACCACAGCAGACAGGGTCTAGTAGTGCCTATTACACCTTTAACTCCAGTGAAACCCACAGCAGACAGGGTCTAGTAGTGTACCCTATTACTCATAGTGAAAACCCCAACAGCAAGACAGGGTCTAGTAGTGTAGTGTACCCTATTAATCATTTCACTATGAGTTAATAGGGTACACCACTAGACCCTGTCTGCTGTGGTTTTTCACTATGAGTTAATAGGGTACACTACTAGACCCTGTCTGCTGTGGGTTTTCACTGAGTTAAAGGGGTTTAATAGGGTACTAGGCCTACGCTTTGCCTTTGCAGAGCGAGTAGTCAATGTTGCATTATGTGAGTACCATAAATTACTACGTTTTTGGTCACTTTACCCCCAAAAACGGTGGGACACAGACCATCATAATACATTGTATACAACTCCCATGCTTTCATGTTTCACTACATGCTGCTAGTACAAAACCATGGTGTTTTATTCATTGAAGTACCATGGTTCATGTTTACCATGGTAGCTAATAACATGTAAAAATGTTTTATGGTCACTACCATGGCAGCAAAATACATGGTATTTTCCTGCCATAGTAGTACAATGAAAAAACTACCATGGCACGTTCATGTTTTTTTGGTCACTACCATGGCAGGAATATACAATGGTATTTGCACCAGTACTATGGTATTTTCCTACCATGGTAGTGCCCCAAAAACCATAATAGTAACGTTACCATGGTATTTTTTATTTCATTGTACTACCATGGTACATTTTTGTAAGGGACCAACTTTGCCACGATTCATGTACAGTGAAGAAATACAAATAAATGTGATATTTGAGGCTCTCTCAATGATTGATTGTATAATGTACCCAAAGTATTTCAGCTTGTGAGTGTGTGATATGGGGGTTGGAGCTATGTTAACTTCTAAACAATGGCCACAGCGCCATGTCGACCTGAGCCTTGCTGTCGAAAAACCATATTAGTGTCCCGACTTTCATCAGTTGCAGAAACACCTCCGCTGAATTCACTCCCCTCYACTRTCGTTTTCAGTCGGTTGTTTTCGCCTTTACGGGCATTGCACGGCGCGGCACGTCGACGACGCATGGACAACGMACACAATGGGCGTTTCACATCTCCTGAAAAGTATCTCTGAGAAAACTACAATCAGTTCTCAAACTACAAACTGGTCCTTGTGGGTCCTTCTATAACCGAGTATTTTATCGCTGACGATTTATAGAAATGTTAAATATTTAATGAAAATATAGCAAATACACGTTAAACAAGACTCAGTCTTCAAAGTGATGGATTTATCTAATACTTGGTGTGATTATTGTTATTTAATGGAATGGTTTTGTCCTTAGTTGAGACTTTAATTAGATTTAGACTAACCACTTCAGGCACTGAGGAGGACACATCCCCGCTTCCTTTTCCGCCACCACAGTTTAAACTGACAGTTATTGTTGTGGAGGTCTGGGATTGAAGTTTTTGCAGATGGATTTTCCGATCCTTCGTGTTATTCAGGCAAATAAATAAGACAACTAATAACCCATTTACATATAGCACTCTTACCACACGTACAGTGTAGTGTTCATTTAGTAAAACAGGCGAAACGCGGGTGAAGTCTGCGAGAGTGTCTCTGCCACCGGAGAAAGCATCTGAACTAAAGCAGATCATACACAACCATCTGATCAAGTAGGCTAGTTACCGAAGCATTTAAACAAAACACATCCATTTTCAATGACCAATCTGATAGCTTATGTGTTCAATACAATGGCGCTAGCTACTTGGAATTGTACCACGACGTTTCTCTTACTGATAGAGAACACGAGCCAAAACATGAATAGACATACAGTTGGGAGTCATTATAACTCCGTTTTTAACCACTCCACCAAATTTCTTGTTAACAAACTATAGTTTAGGCAAGTCGGTTAGGACAACTCTAACCGACATCAATGTTGTGGCAAAACGGCTTAAGGACAACAAAAGTCAAAGGTATTTGAGTGGCCATTACAAAAGCCCTGACTCAAGCTCATAGAAATTAGTGGCAGAACTGAAAAAGCCGCTGCGAGCAGGAGGCCTACAAATCCTGACTCAGTTAACCAGCTCTGTCAGAGGAATGGACCAAAATTCACCCAACTTATTGAGGGAAGCTTGTGGAAGGCTACCCGAACGTTTGACCCAAGTTAAACAATTTAACAGCAATGCTACAAAATAATAATTGAGTGTATGTAAACTTCTGACCCACTGGAATGTGATGAAAGAAATTAAAAGCTGAAATAAATCATTCTACTATTATCTGACATTTCACATTATTAAAATTAAGAGTGGTGATCCTACCTGACCTAAAACAGATAATTTTTCCAAGGATTAAATGTCAGGAATTGTGAAAAACTGAGTTTAAATGTATTTGGCTAAGTGTATGTAAAACCTCCGACTTCAAACTGTTAGCCTAGCTATGTACAGGGACCACACTTCTAGTTAAAGAGAGACTTTGAATATCCCCACCTGTTGCCATGAGCGAGAACAAGTCAGGAGTGGGCTTGAAGCATTCTTTCTTAAGATCTCCGTGACTAGTAGTAACGTGTGTATTTGTTCAGATGAACATCCATGGGAAGATCAGGGATGTGTTGGCAGAGACCGTGAGGGAGATCTGGACCCTGGACATAGCTCTCTCTCGAGAGAGACTTCCTCCCGCTCTGCAACGCAGAGCGGAATCGTAAGACGATGGTCATGAAAGGATCTTCGTTTTCTACAAACCTAAATGGTGAGTTAATGGGAAAGTCTTGCCGTTCAGACGACACATTATTATAGAAGGCTTGGAATGGAACTTCTACGGAAGTCCGAGAGAGGACAGATACACAAGATTCAAGACTTATCTGATGATCACCACATAACAAACGTTGTTAAATTGAGACCACGAGGTAATTGAAGCTACCACACATTCATTCATTTGTTCAGATGCACCCATGCAGGGATTAAACCAACCTCATCAAGGAGCCCCTGTGGCTGTATTGATCACAATGCCACTCCTGGGGCATTTAAGCCCTAACAATGCCTGGACAAGCTGGTCACAATGCACTCCTGGGCATCTTAAGCCTCTGAACAATGCGTACAGCAGTTCACAATGCACTCCTGCGGGAATTTAAGCCCTGAAACAATGGCCTGACAAGCTGTGTGCCGCCCCCCCAAAGACCACAGCCAGATCGCATAGCAAGGACAACGCAGCTAACGTTGGCCTAGTCTTGTAAGACTTAGTTACTAGGTAGTCTTACCTAGAACGTTGTCTTATGCTGTGTTGTTAGCTTGCATAACTGATATGTGTATAATTATAATGAAACCAATATTTGTTTTGTGATAATATTAAAATGTACCACATGGATCAACTCCGATTACTGAAAGGCTATCAGATTCAATTTCAGCCTCGAGGCTGATGAAGTCAGGATGCTGCTTATAGGGCTGTTTCATGAGGTAAAAGCTCCTTTGCAGGCGATTAGCTGACAGTGCTTATAGGTTTGATGCATAGAATCCAGAGTAGTTGTGCTCTATTCCTGGAGGCTGATCAGATTCAACAGCAGCCTACAAGCAAATAGTCAAGATTAACAGCAGCCTCAGAGGCTAGATCAGATTCAAAATAGCAGCCTCAGAAGCTAGATCAGAATTCTATAGCCGCCTCAGAGCTTAGTTCAGATTCCAACAGCAGACTCAGAGCTAGATCAGATTCAATAGCAGCCTCAGAGCTAGATCAGATTCAACAGCAGCCTCAAGCTAGATCAGATCCAACAGCAGCCTCCAGAAGCTAGATCAATCAACAGCAGTCTCAGAAGCATAGATCAGATTCTATAGCAGCTTCAGAGCTAAATCAGATTCAAACAGCAGCTCAAGACTATAGATCAGATTCACACACAGTCTCAGAAGCTTAATCAGATTTTATAGCCAGCCTCTGAGCTAGTCAGATTCAACAGCAGCCTCAGAGCTAGATCAGATTCAACAGCAGCCTCAGGGCTATAAAGTCGCTATGCTGGCTGCAAGGAGCTCTTACACATGAAACAGCCTACAAGGCAGGCAGCCTGAGGCTGCTATTGATCCTGATCAGCCTGTCAGGAATGAAGCTTCACCCACTCTGTAAATTTAAATATATCCATAAAAACATGGCAGTGTCCCTTACAATTACAACAAAATTCGTTATACATGCAAAGCTAACAACCAGCACGGATAACAAGCTAGCTAGCCTAACTAGACTACCTTGCTTAGCTCGGCTTACTCACTCACCAGACGAGCCAAAGTTAGCTGCCGGTTGTTGCTCGCATGCGATTGGTGTGGTCTCGGGAGTGCACACAGCCTTGGTAGACAGGGCTGCCTGTCAGGCATAGTTAAGGCCATAATGCCCCGTTAGCTCTCTAAAGGGACATTTACTTGTTAACATTCTAAGTAGAAACTGATGATGATCTCCAAACACAAATGAAAGCATTATGTCAGCATGAAATGTACCATCCTATAGTGTGGCAGCTCAAAACAAAAACATGGCTCTGATTCCATCCGTGGGCTCTGATCCACCTGGCTCTAGATTCCACTTCTCGTGTGTCCAACCTGTCCCCGTGTCTGCTGCCTAGCTATCGACTCAATGCCGACCAGCTAGACCAACTAAAGATCTATTCAAACAACTGATTCCACCGATGGGCTTCTACTCCTGTGGGCTCTGACTGTCAGTCTATTCATCAACACTGATCCACTTGGGCTCTCTGCTCTCAGCCAGGACTGTCAAGTGCTATCCATCAACACCTCGATCCCACTGTGGGCTCTTGCTGCCTCAGCCAGACTGCCAGTCTAGTCATATCGAACGTTATCCACGTGGGCTCTTACTGCCCAGCCAGACTGCCAGTCTATCAATCAAACACTGATCCACTGTGCGGCTCTGCTGCCTCGCCAGACTGCTCAGTCTTTCATCGATACATTTATCACCGTGGGCTCTGCTGCCTCAGCCAGGACTGTTCAGTCTATCAATCAACACTCGATCCACTCCAATTTATAGTGTTTTCTCCGTCATTCTCAACCCAAAACAAACGTTTTGTTATGTAGTGTTCACGTGACAAAATAAGATTGTTATGATCTCAACATAATGAGGAGTTTGTATGTCATGACATAAAATAACATTGTGAGTTTCAACATGAATGAGGGTGTTGTATTATGTTATCTTGTTATAATGTCCTCTTCTGGGCTTCCCGTACCTTCTTAACGTCGACTCTGTTTTGATGGAAGGAGAGTGGCCGACACAGAGGAGGACTCCCAGAGCACTTCCAAAAGTCCGGCAACTCACTTTATTGACAAGATCCCCGCAAGCTCATAGAAAAGTAAAACAACTGTTACCGGGCAGACTTGAACGAGCAGTCTCTTGTAGCACCTAAAGTTCACCTTACTTACTGTTCAGTGTCCACATGATTTGAGTTTCTGTCCTCCCAGCCATACATGGACCCAGCGAGGAGGTACCTGTACCTCACAGGTCCTGGGGGTAAGGCCTTTCTAGAGCACCTCCAGGAGCCAGAGCCTCTACCTGGTTCAGGTCTGCTCCACCTTCACCCTCTACCTGCACTTCAGGAAACCAACGCTTCCCACTCCAAGCCTGTCCCCTGTGCCTGTGAGCCAGAACCTTGCAGGAGGCTTCCTGCTGGAGATACACCAGAGAGGGACTGGGGTACAGACTGGTTTACTTCCTGACTGCCTGATATTACACAACTGCGCTTCCTCTTGGAGGATACACAGAGAGGGACTGGTACAGACTGGTTTACTTCACTGACTGCCTGATATTACACAAACTGGCTTCCTGCTGGAGATACACAGAGAGCGGATGGGTACCAGACTCGGTTTACGCCTGACTGCCTGATATTACACAACATGGCTTCCTGCGGGAGATTACACATAGAGGGACTGGTACAGACTTGGTTTACTTCCTGACTGCCTGATATTAACACACTGGCTTCCTTGCTGGAGCATACTCAGAGAGGGACTGGGTGTACAGGCTGGTTTTACTTCCTGACTGCCTGATATTACACAACACTGGCTTCCTGCTGGAGATGACTCCCCAGAGAGGACTGGGTACAGGACTGGTTTACTTCCTGACTGCCTGATATTACACAACTGGCTTCCTGCTGGAATTACTCAGCGAGGGATCTTATGGGTACAGCTGGTTTACTTTCCTGAGGCTGCCTGATATTACACAACTGGCCTTCCTGCTTGGAGATACTCAGAGAGGACCTGAGGTACAGACTGTTTTTACTTCCTGACTTCCTGATATTACACAACTGGCTTTCCTGCTGCAGATACACAAGAGGGACTGGGGTACGACTGGTTTTACTTCCTGACGTCCTGATATTTACACAACTGGCTTCCTGCTGGAGATACACAGGGAGAGGACTGGTACAGACTGGTTGACTTCCTACTGCCTGATATTACACAACTTGCTTCCGGGGCTGGAGATACACAGCGAGACTGCGGTTACAGACTGGTTGACTCCTGACTCGCTGATATTACAAACAACTAGGCTTCCTGCTGGAGAACACAGAGAGGACTGTGTACAGACTGGTTTACTTCCTGACTGGCTGTTTATATTACACAAACTGGCTTCCTGCTGGAGATACACAGAGAGGGAACTGAGGTACAGACTTGGTTGACTTCCTGACTGCCTGATATTTACACAACTGGTTCCTGCTGGAGATTACACAAGAGAGGGACTAGGGACAGACTGGCTTTACTTCCTGACTTCCTGATATTACACAAACTGGCTTCCTTGCTGGAGATACACAGAGAGGACTGGTACAGACTGGATTTACTTTCCTGGACTGCCTGATATACACCAACTGGTTCCCTGCTGAATAACAGAGAGGACTGGGTACAGACTGGATTTACTCCTGATTCCTGATATTACACGACTGGCTTCCTTGCTTGAGATACACAGAGAGGGACTGTTACAGAGGGATTTACTTCCTGACTCGCCTGATTTTACACAACTGGCTTCCTGCGGGAGATTACACGGACGGGACTGGCGGTAACAGACTGGTTTTATCCTGACTGCCTGAGATTACACAAACTGGCCTTCCTGCTGGAGAACCACAGAGAGGGACTGGTACCAGACTGGTTTACTTCCTATGCTGATATTTACACAACTGGTTCCTGCTGGAGATACACAGGAGAGGACTGCGGTACAGACTGTTTTACTTTCCGACTTTCCTGATATTACACTAACTGGCTTCCTGCTGAGATACACAGAGAGGGACTGGGTACAAGGACTGGTTGACTTCCTGAGCTTCCTGAATATTACACAACTGGCTTCCTGCTGGAGATACACCAAGAGGACTGGGTACAGACTGGTTTACTTCCTGACTGCCTGATATTACACAAAACTGGCCTTCCTGCTGAGATACACAGAGAGGGACCTGGTACAGACTGGTTTGACTTCCTGACTTCCTTGATATTAGTGGACCTGTTTACTAGTTAGTTGACCTGTTACTAGTAGTCCTGTTTACTTTAGGTTTGACCTGTTTCTATTAGTTCTGTTTACTATAGTTGACCTGTTTACTAGTAGTCTGTTTACTATAGTTGACCTGGATTTACTAGTAGTTCCTGTTTACTATAGTTGACCTGGTTTATACGTAGTCCTGTTTGACTATAGGCTGGCCTGTTAGCTAGTAGTCCTGTGTTTTACTATTAGTTTGGCCTGATTTACTATATTCCTGTTTACTAGCTGTCCTGCTTTACCTAGTTGACCTGTTTCTAGTAGTCCTGTTTACTAGTTGTTCTGGTTTACTATAGTAATCCTGTTTACTAGTAATCCTGTTTACTAGTAGTTCCTGTTTACTAGTTAGTCCGGTTTACTATAGTTATGTTTACTAGTAGTCCGGTTTACTGATTCGTCCTGTTTACTAGTAGTCCTGTTTTATAGTAGTTGATATGCTTTACTATAGTTGACCTGTTTACTAGTGTCCTGCTTTACTTCACGCTGCCTGTTGTTCCACAAGATGTTGACTTTGGAAGGAACAACATTTGCCTCCTTTCATTTATCTTCTCATTGATCCTTATTGTAACAATAGTGGGTGTATATTTTACTGCTAGTTTTACAGGCCTGCATTGAGTTTACTCAGAACAATTAAGGCTGTCACTACAACAACAAAGTATCGGGCCTCCTGAGTGGCGCAGCGCGTCTAAAGGCTCTGGCATCGCCACAAAGAAGGCTAGAGTTTGTCCACTACAGACCCCGGATGTTCGATCCCCGGGCTAATGTAATCACAAACCGGCTGTGATCCGGGAGTCCCATAGGCGGCATACAATTGGCCCAGTGTTGTCTGGGGTTAGGAGGGTTTGGCCGGAGGGGGGGCTTATACTTGGCTCATCCCACTCTAGCGACCTCCTTGTGGCCGGGCCGGTTGCCTTGCAGGCTGACTGCGGTCGTCAGTATGAACAGTTGTTTACTCCGAACCATTGGTGCGGCTTCTGCGGTTAACACGGCGGGGTGTGTGAAGTGACGGTTTGGCGGGTCATGTTTCAGAGGACGCATGACTCGACATACTCCCGAGCCCGTTGGGGAGTTTACAGCGATGAGACAAGATTAAATTTGAATGAGAAAGTGGGGGTAATACCAGAATACCATAGAGGGGCTTATTGTTCCTGACCTTCCTTTGTCTCTGTGTCTACAGGCGATGGCAGTAAGATGCAGATTCCACCACGATGTTGTCTTATCTGTGACCCGGTCCACCTTGGTGTTGATAAATCTCTCTTCCTGGA
>NW_019950153.1:0-8953 GCF_002910315.2 Salvelinus sp. IW2-2015 | reverse complement strand
CTTCTGCAAGGTTGTAACACTGTGCCACCCTCCTGAAGGGAGGAGAGACCTAAAGACTCTGGCCTTAACACTTCCTTGTTTCATCCTTCCCCGGGTCAAAACATTACATCAAGGCTGACTTGGGGCATTGAATAGACTTTATATTTGAATCACTTCAGGACACCCATGGGTTGATGTACCAATCACTAAGACCTGCCTTATGGTGACCTCTGACCTGTAGGCCAAATTCTAATAGGGGATGATCATCAGAATAGCGTTCTTAACATCACAACCCATTAAAATATTTATTTCAATGAATTTATTTATTCTGTTTAATCTTTCCATGGAGATATAATCCCGACACAAATCTATGGCTGCTAGACAAGCCGAATGGTCATTCATTCTATCGGTTAAGTTGCCCGGAGACGCGACCCGCTTCCCAAGTCTTTTAGTTGTATCATCTATGGATGCAACCCAGTCGTTCATTTGAAATGTTTCCGTTGCCATGCTGCCTGGCAACGTTCTTATCCCTTGCTTGCGAGCTAGCCAACTATGGCTAACACAGTCACGTCAAACAGAATGACAAGCAAAGTAGCTGCATTTGCGTTTGTTTAAGAGGTTTTCTAGTGACATTTATTTGGATACATCCATAACAATGAGCTCATGATGCGTGATTTTGCCTGGCGTAGAAAATGTGCTCTCTCGTCAGGACACTGTTCAGAGGAGCTAGTCAACACGGATAACACGAGTAACACAGCTAGCATAGCCAACATACCCAACACAGCCAACACAGCCAACATACCCAACACAGCCAACATACCCAACACGGATAACAGCCAACACGGATAACAGCCAACACGGATAACACAGCCAACACTGATAACAGCCAACACAGCTAGCACAGCCAACACAATCCCTTCAAACTGAAGCTAGAAAGACTGTTGAACACATTGGAAAGGATCTTCGACTATCACATAAAACATTTTAGAAAAAGTCTCAGTACTGTTTTCCTCATAAGGTGAGGTAATGAAAGGTGCTGAAAACATGGGATTCAATAATGTATCTTTCTCCAAACAATTGTATTAGTATAACATATAATTTCCCTATTTTGTTTTTGTTGCATAAAATATAGCTCAATATCTGTATTATTTATGTTACAATCTTTTTTTACTCATCTTTATCAAGAGCCAATCATTTCGGACCCCACTGTATATCTAAACATATTAACAGGTGCATCAATTCCCAGGCAAGTGAGAGCACCTACATACATTTTCTGCTACAAAAAACTGTTTTGGGAAAATCAAGTTTCATTGGATTGAAAAACATTTGCGATTTCAACTCTTCTCTGACCTCAATCTTATTTGGTAGTCAGGAGAACCATATTAACAAATATGTATAATGAGGTTTGATAGAATGGCCCACCTGGGGGATTTTAGGAGTCAGAATATATGAGGTTTGATGGAATGGAATGGAGTCAGAATATATGAGGTTTGATGGAATGGCCCACCTGGGTGATTTAGGAGTCAGAATATATGAGGTTTGATGGAATGGAGTCAGATATATGAAAAAAAGGGGTTTTGGGGAAATGGAATGGAGTCCAGAATATATGAAGGTTTGATGGAATGGAGTCAGAATATATGAGGTTTGATGGAATGGAGTCAGAATATATGAGAGGTTTTTGATGAGAATGGAGTCAGTATATGAGATATGAGGTTTGATTGGAAGCAATATGAGTCGCAGAATATATGCACGATCAAATTATGAGTTGCCTGCCTTGCGAATTCATTCGGTGAACTTGTGGGATTTCCTGGGCTTTATGGTGAGTGGCTGAATCCGAATAGTCAAAAGATGCAGAATTGTTCCTTACCTTGTAACTCACCTGTAGATTATGGTTCTATATAATCTAGCCACTAAAGAACCTTCCTTTTGGGGTACTCTGATCCAGCCACATGGCTGTCTGTCACCAGACAACCACTGTGTGACAGTGAATAAATGCAGTAAATAAACTTTTTTTTGCATCGTGACTCACCAATTGATGTATCTTTTACGTCCACCATTTCAGATGTGTAAATACACAGACCAACAACAACAAATAGATACACTACCTATAACAAAAGTATGTGGACAACATGCTCCTCCAACACATCATTCCAAAACAGGGGCATAATATGGAGTTGGTACCCCTTCCCCTTTGCTGCTATAACAGCCTCTTGGAAAGCCTTCCATCTAGTGGAGAGTTTCCCATGAGATGTTGGAACATTGCTACAGGGACTTGCTTCCATTCAGCGACAAGAGCATTAGTGAGGTCGGGCACTGATATGTGGGCGATTAGGCTGGCTTCGCAGTGCGGTTTCAATCATAATATGAGTTCCCAAAGGGTTGTGAGGTCGATGGTGTGCATGAGCAGGGTCTGGCAGGCCAGTCAAGATCTTCCACACCGATCTCACAAACATTTCCTGTATGGACTTCACACAGGGGCATTGTCATGCTGAAAACAGGAAAGGGCCTTCCCAAACTGTTGCACAAAGTTGGAAGCACAGAATAATCTAGAACGTCATTGTATGCTGTAGCGTTAAGATTTACCCTTCACTGGAACTAAGGGGCCAGCCCGAACCATGAAAAACAGCCCAGACCATTATTCCTCCTCCACCAACACATTACAGTTGGCACTATGTATTCAGGCAGGTAGCGTTCTCCTGGCATCTGCCATACCATGATTGTCCGTTGGACTGCCAGATGGTGAAGCGTGATTCATCACTCCAGAGAACGCGTTTCCACTGCTCCAGAGTCCCATGGCGACAAGCTTTACACACGCCAGCCGACGCTTGGCATTGCGCATGGTGATCTTAGGCTTGTGTGCGGCTGTTCGGCCATGGAAACCCATTTCATGAAGCTCCCGACGAACAATTCTTGTGCTGACGTTGCTTCCAGGGGCAGTTTGGAACTCTGTATTGAGTGTTGGAACCGAGGACAGTCGATTTTGACACGCTACAACACTTTGCGATCACGTTCTGTGAGCTTGTGTGGCCTGCTACTTCGCGGCTGAGCTGTTGTTGCTCCTAGACGTTTCCACTTCACAATAACAGAACTTCCAGATGACTGGGGCAGCTCTAACAAGACAGAAATTTGATGAACTGACTTGTTGGAAAGGTGGCATCCTATGATGGTGCCACGTTGAAAGTCACTAAGCTCTTCAGTAAGGCCATTCTACTGCCAATGTTTGTCTTTGGAAATTGCATGGCTGTGTGCTGGATTTTATACACCTGTCAGCAACGGGTGTGGCTGAAATAGCCGAATCAACAATTTGAAGGGGTGTCCACATACTTTTGCATTTACAGCGTACTTTGTATCCCTCATTTACTAAAGTGTAACCTATATTTTGGCAGTTACCTGTAGAATGGACGGAGAGGTATCGCTCGAGTCGCAACAAAATGGAACATAACGTTGCTGATAAAGTTTATGTGTCCAACATCTAAAGACTTGCATCACGATACTGAGATCTTTTCAGTTTCTAAAAAGACATATTAGGGTGTTTTTGGAGCCGTTGTCCATGTTTGTTCAGAGCCCCCATAATGCACAACAAGGAGGAGGAAATGAATTGATGGTAGAGGGCATTTGAAATGATTTCACTATTGGACTAATATCCAGATTATTCTGGATATCAGGATAGTGGAAATACTTGCATTTTAAAGAGCAACTTATTTATGTTGTACTTCAATGTGGTTTCACTCTGCTTGCTGTTTCAGCAGAGATGGATGGGGAGGAGCAGAGGGACCGGTCTGTCTGACATGGAGAGAGAGAGTAGAGATGGATGAGGAGGAGCAGAGGACCGGTCTGTCTGACACGGAGAGAGAGAGAGTAGAGATGGATGAGGAGGAGCAGAGGGACCGGTCTGTCTGACACGGAGAGAGAGAGAGTAGAGATGGATGAGGAGGAGCAGAGGACCGGTCTGTCTGACACGGAGAGAGAGAGAGAGAGAGAGAGTAGCCAATCCGACTTGAGCAAACGTGTTTTTTCATATAACCTTTATTTAACTACGCAATTCAGTTAAGAACAAATTCTTATTTACAATTGACGGCCACCTTGTCAGCTCAGGGTTTCGATCCAGCAACCTTTCGGTTACTGGCCCAACACTCTAACCACTAGGTAACCTGCCGCAATAGGTTATCTATCATCTCATCTGGTAGTGTCTGTTTTGACTGCATCAAATCAGTGTAAAGAAGCTAGCTAGCTAGCTAGGCTAATTGAGGCTATTTTGCTGCATTACCTGTCCATGTCTACAACAACTCCATTCAGATTAAACAACAGCCCACCTGTTGGTTGATAATTGTAGCCGACTCCTTGTCATTTAGCCAACTTCATTCCGTAACTGTAATACACATGGAGTCTCTGACTGTAGAACTGCTTTGATTGGCTGACAAGAAGCTGCACGTATTAAAAGTGTGTCGGCTACCGGTATGTATTTTTTTACAGGGTGCACTCATAAAACTGTCATGGACTATCCTTGTATGCTTGTGTATTGAAATGTCACAGAGAATGTAATGTTATTTAATGTAAAGAATATTAAAATAACTGTGTCCACCCCTAATCAATGGTTGGGGTAAGTTTCTCAAGAACAAGTGCCTGGACCCTTCTATAACATGGCATTTACATAAAAAATATACATTTGGTTGTAAAAAAATTAAATAATTTTAAAGCACAATTCTCCTTTAATATGGGTGTGACCAATTGAAAGCACAATCTCTGGGACACCAATCACACTGTTTAATTAAACGCTGAACACTGTTCTCTCGAACTGAATGCACCCCTGAATAACATATTCAAGTGTACAACGTCAGAAGAATGCCGCTTAAAAATCACATTAGTTGAACAATGGCAGAGTTTGTGCTCCTGTTTTTAAGGCAGTACTCACTAGTGTTAATCAGATCTCCAGTCTCCTCTTCCTCCCCAAAAGGTCCTTTCTCTTCTTTCACTATAAAATCCTCATATTCTTCTTTCAATGTGATATTCTCCTCTTCCTCCTTTATCATTCTGAAAGCTTCTTCCCCCTCCTCTTCCACTGTGACAGCCTCTATCTCTTCTTCGTGTTTCACTCCTAAAGGCTCTTTCTCGTATTTTACTGTAACATCCTCCTCTTCCTCCTTTTTGATTATGAAAGCTTCTACCTCCTCCTCTTCCACTGTGACAGCCTCTATCCCTTCTTCGTGTTTCACTCRAAACGGCTCTTTCTCGTCTTTCACTTCCTCGTCTTCTTTCACGACAATGTTCAGATCTTCTTTCTCCGTCCAGCAGACCTCTTCTTCTTTAGCAGGGAGGGAGTAGCTTAGTGAGCTCATGGTCGAGCGAGGATAGCGGACTAAACTTCACTCCTAGGTCGGGGATGATAGCTAGCTAGCTAGTTAGAATTAGGACTAGCCTAGTACTAGGCTCAGCATCAATCTTAACGAATTAGTACATCTAACAAGCTATTTTACAACTTAACTAAGAGATATGCAAAACAAATTGCGTAAAAACACATTTATATACACAAATAGACAAAGCAGCTTAAATTTGTCGGTTTTATGTCGACTAGCAAGATACGGAACTGGCTGCATCAGTAGGGGAGGGTTGCGTCGTCCACTAGATTAGACGTCACACAAGGAGCATCAACTGAAATTCTTATATCGCAATCTGTGGACTGGAGTTGGTAACGCCGTTATTCCTACAGTTAATTCTGGAGAAAAGAAAACCATAACAAATCATTAGAAAAATGAACAAATACGTTTTTCTTACAAGCCAAGACTATTTCCCAATTTACACAAAGATTAAGCATCAGTTACTTCATCATGCCCACTGGAGAAATCCGTCATAATATGCGGCTCAATGTACATAAATACACATAACAATAGCATACAAATGACATTCATACAACTGTAAGTTACAATATAATATGTATCATAGTACGACATAGTTCACTTATTTAACTATACAATTATGTACCATCTAATACCTACCTCAATTGTGCACCGGACCAACCAGATGGTAACGGCTATCTGCATTGTTAGTCTGTCCCGCACCCACAACCGCCAACCCCTCTTTTACCGTACTGCATACGTCTCGATGTCTCATATAGACTGCATAGTCACTTTAACCATATCTACATGGTATCAGTTACTACCTCAGTCAGCCTCCCGACTCTAAACCATCCAAGAGTAGCCTGATGTAGCCTCGCTACTGGTTAAGCTCGCTACTGTATATAGCCTCCTACTAGTATTAAGCCTCTCTTCGTATTAAGCCTCTCTACTGTAATTATAGCCTTTCTACTGTATTATAGCCTCGCTAGGTCGTATTAATAGCCTCGCTACTGTATATAGACCTCTATTGAATAGCCTCTCTACATGTATATAGCCTCATCTACTGTAATATAGCCTCTCTGATATATAGCCTATTCTACTGGATATAGGCTTGCTACTGTTATATAGCCCTGCTGCTACTGTATTATAGCAGCCTCTCTACTGTACATAGCCTCTCTATCTGTCTATAGCGCTCGCTACGTGTATATAGCCTTTCTACTGTATATAGCCTCTCTACTGTATATAGCCTCTCTGCATTGTATATAACCCCCCTCTTAACTCCACCCTATATAGGTCTCTCTACTGTACATAGCCTCTCTACGGATATAAGCCCTCTACTGTCTAGTTGCTCGCTACTGTATATAGTGTCCTCGCATACCATTATATAGCCTCACTACGCGCCCCGATATGTATAGGCCTCTTACTGTCAGTATAGCCCCTTGCTACTTTATTAGCTCCTCTCTCTTAATATAGCCTCCTTCTACGGTAATACGCCTACTTGATCAAATATTAAGTTCGCCTTTATACTATATAGCCTCTTTCGTACTGTCTATATAGCCTCGCTACGTGTTATAGCCTTGCACAGAATATAGCCTCTCTACTGTTATATTGACCTACTCTTACGGCGCTGCTATACTAGCCTCTCTCTCTACTGTTATTAGCCTCTCTTACACCTGAGTATTAACTCAGCTCTCTACGGGTATATGAAAGCCACTATCTTACTGGTTATATAGCCTCTCTACTCGAAATATAGCCTCTCTAATGATATAGCCTCGCTACTGTATATAGCCTCTTTACTGTTATATATCAAACCCTACTCTACTGAATATACCTCATCTGCTACATGAAAGTATAGCCTTCCTACTTGTATTAATTGAGGCCTCCTCTACGAATATGGCCTACTTGCTATCATTGATATAGTATTCCTTCGTCCTACTGAAAATAGCCTCTCTACTGATTATGAGCCCTGCCTCATGAGCTCAATATAGGCCTCATCTACTGAGTTGGAAATTGTTCTGATATTAGCCGTCTCTTACTTGTAAATGGTATAGCATCTCTTAAAAATGCTGAATTATTAGAATTTCGTCTTGTATCTCAAGATATAGCCTCTTTTCTACTGTGAATATAGACCTTCTCTACTGATATAGCCTCTCTACTAATATAGCCTCTCTACTGAATATAGCCTTCTACTGAATATTAGCCTCCTCTACTGAATTAATATAGCCTCTCTTAGTGTATGTAATAATGGCCTCCCATCTATTTTTCCCCATGACATATAAAGCCTCTCTGGACTCGTGATTATGAGACCTAACTCGACATGTAAATTATTGAGCCCCCTTCTGTATTATTTAGCTCGATCAATACTTGATTATATTTTTTTCACGCTTTTTTAATTGTTTTTTATTGTTTCTTATACTTAATGCCTATTTCATCCTAATACCTTGTTTATTGCATGTATGGTTTAGTAGTCACAAATACAGTCAAGCATTTCGCCTAATTCCTGTGTGTCAAAGTGGTCTTATCAAGCTGTGTATTCTGCGCACTGACAAATAAATTTGATTTTGATTGGACTGGCTTCCAGTGTTAGACACAGCCTAGGCTGGAACCTAAATATAATGATGATTATCAGTTCAGCCCTTATGGTTGCGCTGGACCCACTAGTGATTATTCATGTTCAGCCCCTATTGTTGGCTCTTTCCCTCCTACTAGTGACTGAGCATTCAGCTTTCCTCTATTGTCCTGCTGGGATCCCACTAGTGATTATCTATTCACCAGTGATTGTTGGCTGACTCCCGCGTACCCACTGAGTGTATTATCATTCTACCAGCTTACTTTGTGCCGCGGACCCACGAGCTGATTATCATCAGCCCTTCTTATCAATTTGGTGAATAGTGCTGACTGTTCCTTGCGTGGATTTCATCCCATAGTGATTATAGACACTTTTCACAGCCTTATTTGCTCGCATGTGACTTTAACTCTTACTTGGCCCTTTATTTTACCAAAAGAGTCCCTTCGATATACGCGTGTCAATTATCCATCTCTAGCCTATATTGTCCGCTGGACTACCCCCACTTACGATGATTACACAACGATCAATCTTCGTCTGATACGGATCATTCCAGAGCCCTTATTGTCCCTGCTGACCCCACGAGTGATTATCACTATTCAGCCTTAGCCTGAGTGTGCTGGCTTGGCCCCACTAAGTGTCGACTTATCGTTCCCTTCCTTATTCTGCCTGGACCCACCTATGATATCATTTCAGCCTATATGTTCCTGGCGGTTGGTTGGTTAAGTACATTGGATGAGGATGGCCCCACTAGTGATATCAATCAGCCCTGTCCTATTTTGGGCGTGCTGACCCACTAAAGTTGATACATTCAGCCTTATGTCCTGCTGAGTCCTCCATACTAGTGAATTATATTCAGCCGTCTATTGTGCTGCTGGACCCACTATGGATTTCATTCAGCCTTATTGTGCTGCTGGCCCACTAGTGATTATACCATTCAGGCTTATGTCCTGGCTGGAACCCCACTAGTTTGATTAATCATTCAGGCCTTATTTGTCCCGCTGGACCCACTAGGATAGTATCAGCCTTATTAGTGCTGTGGACCCACTAGTGATTATCATTCAGCTTATTGTGC